>NC_056429.1:91732245-91839745 GCF_018296145.1 Oncorhynchus tshawytscha | reverse complement strand
TAGTATGTAGTAAACAGTAGAGGAGGTAGTAGTAGCAGCAGGAGGAGGTAGTAGTAGCAGCAGTAGTGTAGCAGCAGCAGTAGTAGTAGCAGCAGTAGTAGAGGTAGTTTAATCAGCAGCAAGGTAGTAGTAGTAGAGTGAAATAGTAGCAGCAGTAGTAGTGAGGTAGGCAGTAGTAGTAGTAGTGGCAGTAGTAGTAGTAGAGTAGTAGAGGCAGTAGTAGTAGTAGCAGAGTAGTAGTAGTAGTAGTAGTAGTAGTAGTGGCAGTAGTAGTAGCAGGTAGTAGGTAGTAGTAGTAGTAGCAGCAGATAGTAGTAGTAGTAGTAGCAGCAGTAGTAGTAGTAGTAGTAGTAGTAGTAGTAGTAGCAAGTAGTAGTGGCCAGTGAGGTAGTAGTAGCAGCAGTAGAATCAGTAGTAGCAGTAGTAGTAGTAGTAGTAGTGGCAGTAGTAGTAGTAGTAGCAGCAGTAGTAGAGGTAGTAGAGGTAGTAGTAGTAGCAGCAATAGTAGTAGTAGATGTAAGTAGCAGCAGCCGTAGTAGTAGACCAGGTAGTAGTGGCAGTAGTAGTATTCACAGTAGTAGTGGCAGTAGTAGTAGCAGCAAGAGGTAGGCAGTAGAAATAGTAGTCCTGTAGCAGGTAGTAGAAGCAGCAGGTATAGTAATAGTAGTAGTAGTAGTAGTAGTAGTAGTAGTAGTGCAGTAGTAGATAGTAGGTAGTAGTAGTAGTAGCAGCAGCAGTAGTAGTAGTAGTAGTAGTAGTAGTAGTAGTAGTAGTGTAGCAGTAGTAGTAGGGTAGTAGAGGCAATAGTAGTAGCAGCAGCAATAGTAGTAGTAGTAGTAGTAGTGTAGTAGTAGAGGAATACAGTAGTAGAATGGTAGTTCATGCACTACAGTAGGCATTCCAGCAGTAGTAGTAGTAGTAGCAGCAGTACAGTAGTAGTAGTAGTAGTAGTAGTAGTAGTAGTAGTAGTAGTAGTGTGCAACAGTAGTAGTGAATTAGCAGAGTAGTAGTAGCAGCAATAGTAGTAGTAGAACTAGTAGCAGTAGTAGTAGTAGTGGCAGCAGTAGTAGAGGTAGTAGAGGTAGTAGTTCACCAGCAGCAATAGTAGTAGTAGGAGTACACAACAGTAGTAGTAGTAGTAGTAGTAGTAGTACCATAGTGGCAGTAGTAGTAGTCAGGTAGTAGAGGTAGTAGTAGGAGAGCAAAATAGTAGGTAGTAGTAGCAGCAGTAGAGTAGTAGTAGTAGTAGTAGTGGCAGTAGTAGTAGTAGGTAGTAGAGGTAGTAGTAGCCCCCAGCAATCGTAGTAGTAGATGTAATAGTAGTAGTAGTAGTGGGTAGTAGTAGTAGTAGGTAAGTAGTAGTAGCAGTAGTAGTAGCAGCAGCAATAGTAGTACAGTAGAGACAGCAGTAGTAGTAGGCGTAGCAGTAGTAGTCAGCACCTCAGGAGGCTAGAGGTAGTAGTAGTTGCAGCAATAGTAGTAGTAGATGTAATAGTAGTAGTAGTAGTGCAGTAGTAGTAGAGGTAGCATCCTAGAGGTAGTAGTAGTAGCAGCAATAGTAGTAGTAGATGTAATAGTAGTAGTAGTAGTGGCAGCAGTAGTAGTAGGTAGTAGTAGGTAGTAGTAGCAGCAGTAGTAGTAGTAGATGTAATAGTAGTAGTAGTAGTAGTAGTAGTAGTAGTAGCAGTAGTAGTAGCAAGTAGTAGTAGTAGTAGTAGCAGCAATAGTAGTAGTAGAGAGGGTGTAATAGTAGTAGTAGTAGTGGCAGTAGTAGTAAACTACCTGTAGAGGACAGTAGTAGCAGCAGCAATAGTAGTAGTAGATGGACATCAGTAGTAGCAGTAGTAGTAGTAGTAGTAGTAGTGGTAGTAGTAGATGTAATAGTAGTAGTAGTAGTAGTAGTAGTAGTAGTAGTAGTAGTGGCAGTTCTAGTAGAGGCCAGTAGACTGTTAAACAGCCAGTAGCAACAATAGTAGTAGCCAGCAGTAGATGTAATAGTAGTAGTAGTAGTTTAATCATGGGTAGTAGATGGGAGAGGTAGTAAGGTAGTAGTAGCTAGCCACTTTAAACAAGTAGTAGATGTAATAGTAGTAGTAGTAGTAGCAGCAGCAGCAATAGTAGTAGTAGATGTAATGGTAGTAGCAGTATAGTAGTACCAGTCTCTTGACATACAAGAACTACTGTTGATGAACTCACCATTTAGTAGTAGTAGTGGCAGTAGTAGTAGAGTAGTAGTAGAGGTAGTAGTAGAAGCAGCAATAGTAGTAGTAGATGTAATAGTAGTAGTAGTAGTGGCAGTAGTAGTAGAGGTAGTAGAGGTAGTAGTATAGTAGTAGTAGATGTAATAGTAGTAGTAGTAGTAGTAGTAGTGGCAGTAGTAGTAGTTAGTAGAGGTAGTAGTAGCAGCAGCAATAGTAGTAGTAGCATGTAATAGTAGTAGTAGTAGTAGTGGCAGTAGTAGTAGTGTGTAGGCAGTAGTAGTATTTGATTAGTAGATTAGTAGTAGCAGCAGTAGTGGAGTAGTAGTAGTAGTAGTAGTAGTAGTAGTGGCAGTAGTAGTAGAGGTAGTAGTAGTAGTACTAGTGGTAGTAGTCGGTAGTAGTAGCAGCAGCAGTAGTAGTAGTAGCAATAGTAGTAGTAGTAGTAGCAATAGAGGTAGTGGTAGCAGCAGTAGTAGTAGTAGCAGTAGTAGTAGTAGTGGCAGTAGTAGTAAACACCGCAGCAGTAGTGGAGTAGTAGTAGCAGCAAATAGTAGTAGTAGCATGTAGTAGAGTAGTAGTAGTAGTAGTGGCAGTAGTAGTAGTAGTGGCAGTAGTAGTAGCAGTAGTAGAGGTAGTAGTAGCAGCAGCAATAGTAGTAGTAGTAGTAGTAGTAGTAGTAGTGGCAGTAGTAGTAGCAGTAGTAGAGGGTAGTAGTAGTAGTAGTAGTAGTAGTAGTAGTAGTAGTAGTAGTAGTAGTAGTAGTGGCAGTAGTAGTAGAGGTAGTAGGAGTAGTAGTAGCAGCAGCAATAGTAGTAGTAGTAGTAGTAGTAGTAGTAGTGGCAGTAGTAGTAGAGGTAGTAGAGGTAGTAGTAGCAGCAGCAATAGTAGTAGTAGTAGTAGTAGTAGTAGTAGTAGTAGTGGCAGTAGTAGTAGAGGTAGTAGAGGTAGTAGTAGCAGCAGCAATAGTAGTAGTAGTAGTAGTAGTAGTAGTAGTAGTAGTGGCAGTAGTAGTAGAGGTAGTAGAGGTAGTAGTAGCAGCAGCAATAGTAGTAGTAGTAGTAGTAGTAGTAGTAGTAGTAGTAGTAGTGGCAGTAGTAGTAGAGGTAGTAGAGGTAGTAGTAGCAGCAGCAATAGTAGTAGTAGATGTAATAGTAGTAGTAGTAGTGGCAGTAGTAGTAGAGGTAGTAGAGGTAGTAGTAGCAGCAGCAATAGTAGTAGTAGATGTAATAGTAGTAGTAGTAGTAGCAGTAGTAGTAGAGGTAGTAGAGGTAGTAGTAGTAGCAGCAATAGTAGTAGTAGTAGTAGTAGTAGTAGTAGCAGTAGTAGTAGAGGTAGTAGAGGTAGTAGTAGTAGCAGCAATAGTAGTAGTAGATGTAATAGTAGTAGTAGTAGTGGCAGTAGTAGTAGAGGTAGTAGAGGTAGTAGTAGCAGCAGCAATAGTAGTAGTAGATGTAATAGTAGTAGTAGTAGTGGCAGTAGTAGTAGAGGTAGTAGAGGTAGTAGTAGCAGCAGCAATAGTAGTAGTAGATGTAATAGTAGTAGTAGTAGTAGCAGCAGCAATAGTAGTAGTAGATGTAATAGTAGTAGTAGTAGTAGTGGCAGTAGTAGTAGAGGTAGTAGAGGTAGTAGTAGCAGCAGCAATAGTAGTAGTAGATGTAATAGTAGTAGTAGTAGTGGCAGTAGTAGTAGAGGTAGTAGAGGTAGTAGTAGCAGCAGCAATAGTAGTAGTAGATGTAATAGTAGTAGTAGTAGTAGCAGCAGCAATAGTAGTAGTAGATGTAATAGTAGTAGTAGTAGTAGTAGTAGTATCATGTGTATTATGTACAGTATATGTTGAGTTACAGCAGGTTACACTCTGTGGGGACCTGTGGTTCCTGGACAGTAGTCTGATGACTGAGTTTGGAGTGGACGCACGCACGCACGCACACACACACACACACACACACACACACACACACACACACACACACACACACACACACACACACACACACACACACACCTTTCCCTCTATCCGATCTCTCTATCTCCACCCCCTGGCCAGCTTTCTCCCTCCACTCGGTCGTATTTCTCTCCCCCCTCTCTCTTTCTCTAACCTGTATATCTCTATCCCCTCTCTCTATCTCCACCCCCTCTCTCGCTCTCTAACGCTACACTCTATTTCTTTCTCTCTCACACTAAACTGCTCCCCCCCTTTCCCCCTGTGTTCCAGAGAGTTTTAGGTTGTAGTGTTTTTTTTCTATCTTCCTGAAAAGGTAAGATGATCCATCTCCTTTTTTTTCCTGGAGAACAATGCCGGAAGGTCAGTGCTGCTAGCACAGACTGCAGAGTGTTCAGAGAGTTCATGACTCAAACGCTCCACTGTAGATCACACTGCTGCTAAACTCTGATGATCATCTCTCCTGATTCCTATGAGAATTCTAGATATGAAAACACATGGACCGGGAAGTAGGTCTCCTCTATTATTAGTCATGGTCAATTCAGAGACGTTGAAACCAATCAAGGTGTGACCTGTATCTGCTCATGAAAGACCACCTTGACATCAAGCCCACTCTACTCACAGGCCAAAGTAGATTAGAGACAAGGTTATGTTTTGGAGACAACCTTTCTAAACCATCACACAGCGTAAACTCTATCCGGAGACTCTCTATCTAGAGAGGATGACATTTTGTTAAGTCATTCTCAGTCTTGGTCTTTGAAATATATAAATCCAATGTCCAGAGATTACTGCAGAGGTGTCCAATACTTTTGAAAGTCTGTCCTGCCGAACAGTATAACGACAGTGCTGAAAAGTACACAGTCAGAAACCGCTGCACAGTCACATGTTTTTCTATTCAGTCATAGTACTTTCTTGCACAGGATTTCATCTCAGTTACTGTATCCCATTAACCTACTTTTACAACTCAGTGTAGTCATCAGACATTATTTAATAGTGAGCTCAATTACAAATCCCCATCATAGCTCATAGTTCTCATATGGTTTCCTTTAAGTGTGGTTAGTATTGGATGAGGAATATCCCCTGGGACGGATTCCGGTCTACAGGTACAGCACCCCAGACACCACCCTGGGACAGACTCCAGTCTACAGATACAGCACCCCAGACACAACCCTGGGACAGACTCCAGTCTACAGATACAGCACCCCAGACACCACCCTGGGACAGACTCCAGTCTATAGGTACTTCACCCCAGACACCACCCTGGGACAGACTCCAGTCTACAGGTACTTCACCCCAGACACCACCCTGGGACGGACTCCAGTCTACAGGTACTTCACCCCAGACACCACCATGGGACAGACTCCAGTCTACAGGTACTGCACTACAGACACCACCCTGGGACAGACTCCAGTCTACAGGTACTGCACCAAAGACACCACCCTGGGACAGACTCCAGTCTATAGGTACTTCACCCCAGACACCACCCTGGGACAGACTCCAGTCTACAGATTCACAGCACCCCAGTCACCACCCTGGGACGGACTCCAGTCTACAGGTACTTCACCCCAGACACCACCATGGGACAGACTCCAGTCTACAGGTACTGCACTACAGACACCACCCTGGGACGGACTCCAGTCTACAGGTACTGCACCAAAGACACCACCCTGGGACAGACTCCAGTCTACAGGTACTGCACCACAGACACCACCCTGGGACGGAATCCAGTCTACAGGTACTGCACCACAGACACCACTCTGGGATAATCTCAGGTCTACAGGTACTGTACCACAGACACACAGGGACGGTCCAGTCTGTCATGACTGACACAATCTGTTGTGAAATCTCTTTTCTTTTCCTGTCCTTTCCTTCTCTCCATTCACCCCCACCTCACTAACCTTAGCCATCACAACCTCCTCTTCTTTCTCATTGCAATTCAAGATGGGTGTTGGGTTGCAAACAGTCGTGTTCAACGAAGCCTGAGACTTTTATTTTGAAGCCCAGCTATAAACAATGTGCAGATTGTGTTCCAGGGAAAACCATTGGACTAAATGCAGAAAATCCATCAGCCGTCAATAAACATTGAGCTGCAGCGGAACAGAGCTCCTTTCTCACATTGTCTTGCATTTTCATAGTTGACCTTTGTAGCTGCAGGCAGTGAATTATTAGAAGTGCTGTCTGTGCATGTCAAGTATATCGATGAAGGAGCACTAATGTTTTTTTGTTGATAGAAACTAACTTTCATTTTGCCATACTAAGGTAATACAACATTCAATATAAAGAAATAGCAAACTGACAAATACCAGTTTAGTCAGCTTTTCACACTCTCTTCCTGTTTTAAATGTAGCAGTCACCATTATTGGTACAAAGCAATCATTTTGTATGGAGTCTGAGTGGGGATGAATGGCTGTGGTTAATGTGCGTGATTGAAATTTGGAGGCAGCTGAAGCAGGGCCCGCCTGCCCCTCTCCCCCTGGGGAGTCTGAGTCTGTGGCCACGATGCCCACCCAAGATGGGGCCAGGAAAACCAGGCCTCCTCCATCTGCTCCTGGGCTGGGACTCTGGGCCCTGGCTCCTAGGTCTGTAGTCTGGGGCGGGATCCTGTGGCTTGCTGGTCGGCAGTGTGGGAGAGCCATGGCATGGCCCTGGAGACTGTCTGCAGCATGCAGGGTGTGGTGTCTTCTTACATCCACCGGGCTGGGCTTCCAGGGCTGAGGGAAGGGAGAGGTGGAGACGTTTGATCCATCTAATTCCAGAGGTGAAATAGATCCCAGGTCTGTAAGGTCTTTCCACTGTATCTGTATACCATATACAGTACCAGTCAAAAGTTTGGGGACATCTACTCATTCAAAGGTTTTTCTTTATTTTCACTATTTTCTACATTGTATAATACCAGTGAAGATATCAACACTATGAAATAACTCATATGGAATCATGTAGTAACCAAAAAAGTTTTAAACAATTCAAAATATATTTTATCTTTAAGAAACTTCAAAAGAAGTTTCTTCAAGTGCAGTTGCAAAAACCATCAAGCGCTATTATGAAACTGGCTCTCATGAGGACCGCCACAGGAAAGGAAGACACAGAGTTACCTCTGCTGCAGAGGATAAGTTCATTGGACTTACCAGGCTCAGAAATTGCAGCCCAAATAAATACTTCACAGAGTTCAAGTAACAGACAGAGGAGACTGCATGAATCAAGCCTTCATGGTCGAATTGCTATAAAGAAACCACTACTAAAGGACACCAATAATAAGAAGAGACTTGCTTGGGCAAAGAAACAAGAGTAATGAACATTAGACCAGTGGAACTCTGTCCTTTGGTATGAGTCCAAATTTGAGATGTTTGGTTCCAACCTCTGTGTCTTTGTGAGACGCAGAATAGGTGAGCGGATGATCTCCGCATGGTGGTTCCCTTTGTGAAGCATGGAGGAGGAGGTGTGATGGTGCTTTGCTGGTGACACTGTTATTGATTTATTTAGAATTCAAGGCAGACTTATCCAGCGTGGCTACCACAGCATTTTGCAGTGATACGCCATCCCATTTGGTTTGTGCTTAGTGGGGCTATCATTTGTTTTTTAACAGGACAATAACTCAACACACCTCCATGCTGTGTGAGGGCTATTTGACCAAGAAAAAGAGTGATGGAGTGCTGCATCAGATGACCTGGCCTCCACAATTACCCAACCTCAACCCAATTGAATTGGTTTGGGATGAGTTGGACTGCAGACTTTTTATTTTCTTTACCATTATTTAACTAAGCAAGTCAGTTAAGAACATATTCTTACTTTCAATGACAGCCTAGGAACAGTGGGTTAACTGCCTTGTTTAGGGGCAGATTGACAGATATTTACCTTGTCAGTTCAGGGATTTGATCTTGCAACCTTTCAGTTACAAGTCCAATGGTCTAACCACTAGGCTACCTGCTGCCCGAGAGTGAAGGAAAAGCAGCCAACAAGTGCTCAGCACATTTGGGAACACCTTCAAGACTGTTGGAAAAGCATTCCAGATAAAGCTGGCTGAGAGAATGCCAAGACTGTGGAAAGCTGTCATCAAGGGAAAGGGTGGCTACTTTGAACCATCTAAAATATATATTTTTGTATTTCTTTGGTTACTACATGATTCCATATGTGTTTTTTAATAGTTTTAATGTCTTCACTATTGTTATACAATGTAGAAAATAGTACAAATAATGAAAAACCCTTGAATGAGTAGGTGTGTCCAAACTTTTGACTGGTACTGTATATAAATGTCACTCCTGATCTGTTTCACCTGTCTTTGTGCTTGACACCCTCCAGGTGTCACCCATCTTCCCCATTATCCCCTGGGTACTTATACCTGTGTTCTCTGTTTGTCTTTTGTCTGTTGCCAGTTCGTCTGGTTTGTCAAGTCAACCAGCATTTTTCTAGGCTCCTGCTTTTCCCCAGTCTCTCTTTTTCTCGCCATTCTGGTTTTGACCCTTGCCTGTCCGGACTCTGAGCCTGTCTGCCTGACCACTCTGCCTGCCCATGAGCCTGCCTGGTCCCTGTACCTTTGCCCATACTCTGGAATACCTGCCTCTGCCTGACCCGACCCTGAGCCTGCCTGCCGTCCTGTGCCTTTGCCCCACCACTCTGGATTATCGACCCCTGCCTAACTTGACCTGTGGTTTTCCTGACCCTGTTGCTGTAATAAACATTGTTACTTCAACATAGTCTGCATTTGGGTCTTACCTGAAACGTGATAGTATGAACTGGCCATGACTGCCCCAGCAAACTTGGACCATCTCCTCCCAAGAAACCATTGGTAGGCATGAGGAGTTGCTTCGTAATCTGATGGAAGGGTTCCAGGCCTTGGCCGAATGTCACGACCAAGATTTGGACACATTGCGGGAGCAATTCCGTGTGTTGCCTACTAGGCAGCCTACCACGACGGTAACCTCCCAGCCCCTCAGTAACCCGGCTGGTAGCAGCCCCCTCACCCCGGTTTCTCGGGAACCCCGCTTACCTCACCCGGAGCGCTACGATGGAGATTCCATAACCTGCCGGGCCTTTCTCTCCCAGTGCTCCCTCATTTTCGAGTTGCAGCCTTCTTCTTCGTTCCCTTTTGACGGCTCGAGGAAAGCCTACATCATTACGCTGATGTCCGGGAGGGCACTCGACTGGGCCACGGCGGTGTGGGAGCAACAATCCGCCATCTGCCTCAGTCTGGAGGTATTCGTGGCAGAGTTGAGAAAGGTGTTCGAGGCTCTAGTGTCCTGGAGAGAGGCTGCCCGGAGGTTACTCCAGCTTTGGCAGGACTCCCTCAGTGTGGCAGACTATGCGGTCGATTTCTGCACGCAATCAGCGGAGGGTGCCTGTTACCCGGAAGCGCTGTTCGACACATTCCTGCACAAAGGATTGGAGGAAGTAAGGACGAGCTTGCAGCCAGGGAACTACCAACGGATCTCGACTGACTCATCGCTTTGACCATCCGGATCGATGGACGGCTACAGGAACGTAGGAGGGAGAAGAGGTCTGATTGCAGTGCCAATCGTATACTCAAAATCACACCTTGCATCTGATGGATTCCGGAAGTCCCCAGTGTGTACGTCCCCGAGAGGATTCAAGCTTACCCCAGTTCCTCCAACAGCCTCCGAAGACTGCCGATGTACCTCTTCCCAAGCCAATGCAGCTCGGCAGGGCTAGGCTGTCTCTGGCCGAACTCGTACGCAGACTTGCCACCCATTGGCAGTTACAATTGTGCTGATAAAAGATGGGGAATAATATCCGGCTCTAATCCTGCAGCTTGCCGGCCAATGCATGCTTGTCCCAACACACGTTTTGACAACTGAATGGCAACATGCCTGCCCGCCCATTTGATTGATGCTAAATACATTTGATTGACAACTAAGTGTGTGTTGGTAAATTGCCATCAGTGCGTCAAAGTGAGCTCTTGGTGTTCATATAATCAGAACGTTGTCAGATTGTCTGTTCATAAATTCACATAAAAAGCCACTCAAGACTATTAGCCACGTTACCACTGACTTGTCGTCATGGTCCTGGCTAATTTTATTGTACTGACATTCCCATCCTTAGCCAAATCCATCCGCCTTATTTTAAAATATATTTTAAGAATATATCATTTTCAGCCACCTACACACAATACCCCATAATGACAAAGCGAAAACATGTTTTTTGAAATTTATGCAAATGTATAAAATATAACAAAACAGAATATCTTATTTACATAAGTATTCAGACCCTTTGCTATTGAGCTCACGCGAAATTGAGCGCAGGTGCATCCTGTTTCCATTGATCATCCTTGAGATGTTTCTACAAGTTGATTGGAATCCACCTGTGGTAAATTCAATTGATTGGACATGATTTGGAAAGATACACACCCGTCTATATTAGGTCCGACAGTTGACAGTGCATGTCAGAGCATAAACCAAGCCATGAGGTTGAAGGAATTGTCCGTAGAGCTCCGACACAGGAATCTTTCGAGGCACAGATCTGGGGGAAAATACCAAAACATAACTGCAGCATTGAAGGTCCCTAAGAACCCAGTGGCCTCCATTTTTCTTAAATGGAAGAAGTTTGGAACGACCAAGACTCTTCCTGGAGCGCGCCACCTGGCCCAATTGAGCAATCGAGGAAGATGGGCCTTGGTTAGGGAGGTGACTAAGAAGCTGATGGTCACTCTGACAGAGCTCTAGAGTTCTCCTGTGGAGATGGGAGAAACAAGATTCTCTGATATGATGAACCAAGATTGAACTTTTTGGCCTAAATACCAAGTGTTACGTCTGGAGGAAGCCTGGCACCATCCCTACGGTGAAGCATGGTGGTGGCAGTATCATGCTGTGGGGGATGTTTTTCAAAGGCATGGACTGGGAGACTAGTCAGGATCGAGGGAAAGATGAAAGGAGCAAAGTACAGAGAGATCCTTGATGAAAACCTGCTCCAGAGAAAACCTGCTCCAGAGTGCTCAAGATCTCAGGTGGTTCACCTTTCAAAAGGACAATGATCCTAACAGACAGCCAAGACAACGCAGGAGTGGTTTTGTGCCAAGTCTCTGAATGTCCTTGAGGGAACCAGTCAGAGCCCGGACTTGAACCCGATCGAACATCACTGGAGAGACCTGAAAATAGTTGTGCAGCAACGCTCCCCATCCAAACTGGCAGAGCTTGATAGGATCTGCAGAGAAGAATGGGAGAAACTCCCCAAATACAGTTTTGTCAAGCTTGTAGCGTCATACCCAAGTCAAGGGGTCTGAACTGTTTCCGAATGCACTGTAAAGTTGGTTTTATGGCATAAACTGGGAACTTTATATTTTTTGACCAGTATTATGATTGTCTTTTTCTTTCATATCTGAAAAATAGTTAAAACGTTGTCAGTTCCACTTTAACAGCAACCTCAATGGACTAACATGCAGACCACACCACCCGCTTTGCGTGCGCGGGTGTTGCAAAATAAATGTATACATACATTTTATACAAAAATGTCATCCTAACTGCTCGTGCTCGTAAATGAGCTAAAATAGAACTTGGTTCTATTATAGACACTTGACGCGCTAAAAGTCCCGCCTCTCCCATCTCCTCATAGGTTTTTAGGAGCATATACCCACGTGGGTGATTGAAAGATGAACTGAGGTCCACGCTCCAGTCCAGTTGGGGGTTATAATACACCTTAAAGTTGGTTGCCAACCGCCATATGAAATCCACAGAAGAAGAAGAGGAAGAAGAAGAAGACTGTACTAGGAGATATTATTAGAAACGAACTAGGTTTCCCCTTTTATCTGTGGATTAATTGTCAGAGTAGAGAAACACACGATTGTGTTCTAAAAATTGGTCCAAAAAAAGTATAACAACCCAATGTTTATCTCCCTGGACAAAAATTTGCTAGCAACAGCAAGCTCTGTAAATGTCCATGAATATTTTGTGTGTGTTTCGACCTGTTCCCAAATTAATATAGTTGGTTGTGAGATAATTTCAATATTTCAACCTGTGTGTGCTGATTGTGTCTGTTGTCTCTAAATACAATCCCCTGGTCCCAGGTATCAACTGCAACTATTTGAAGTGTTCTGGTCTTTTGTTATACTGTTATAAATGATTAATGACTAACCCAGTGCTGTCTTCAGTCCCACCACAAAGTGCTACTACATGTAGCCTAGTGTTTTTGATGAAAGAAATGAACTGCTGAATCACCATGTTATGGGTTAGACTGTTATTTGCTGAGGGAACAGCAGCACACCCTGTCCAGCCATCTCTGCCCATCAGGTTGGGGGTCGCTATGCTTTGCCCATGTGATATGTGACCACCTGGTATGAGTGCCTGGTATTAGCCTTGCATCACCCGACCTGGCAAAAGCTCCATAGACATTATAAGACATTTCTGCAGCTCCAGGAACAGCAGGGCTTCCCTTTCACTGGCATCAGGGAATGTGATCACTGTGCATTATCACCCTGTAGTTAGCTTACATGTGGACATATTAGTGCGATCTGGTTTCAACGTGAAACTCAACACCCAGTCATCCTAACACAAATTTTACAGATGGCTTCTCAACAACAAGCACTGTATAAAAATATCCCTCGGCCATCTACGTTCTGAAATCCTATTGGTACAAATTGGGCCCATGTGCGTAAGCTTGACCAATAGGAGTGCCTGTGGAGCATTAGGATTGTGTTGCCTTTGTGGCTGCTGGGTGATTTAGAGAGGCGTTGGTATTTATAAGTGTCACAGAGAGAAGGTCAGAGTACTGAGTGAACACTTCAGCCCCCTGTATCACAAAAAAAGCCTGCTTGTTAAACATGTGGGCAGAGCACATGCACATTAACACATACAGTGCATTCGGAAAGTATTCAGACCTCCTTTCTTTTCCCACATTTTGTTACATTACAGCCTAATTCTAAAATTGAATGAATAATTATTTTCCCTCATCAATCTACACACAATACCCCACAATGACAAAGTGAAAACACAGGTTTTTAGAAATGTTTTCAAATGTATTAAAACCTCTTAGTGCAGAAATCACGTTAACAGGATCAAATTCGACAACATCCGGTGAAATCGGAGCGCGCCAAATTCAAAATAGAAAATCGTAATATTAAACAGTCATAAAAATACAAGTGTCTTACGTAATTTAAAAGCTTAACTTCTTGTTGATCCAGGCGCTTTGTCAGGGTTTCAAAAAGGCTTTACGGCGAAAGCATACCATGCAATTATCTGAGGACAGCGCCCCTCATACAAAAGCATTACAAACATTTTCCAAAACAACAGAGGCATAACGAAAGTCAGAAATAACGATAAAATAAATCACTTACCTTTGAAGTTCTTCCTCTGTTTGAAATCCCAAGGTTCCCAGCTACACATCAAATGGTCATTTTGGTAGATAAAGTCTTTCTTTGTATTCCAAAAAAGTCAGTTTAGTTTGCAAGCTTGATTCAGTAATCCACCTGTTTCCCTCGTTCAAAATGCATACAAAGGAATCCCAAAAGTTACCAATAAACTTCGTCCAAACAAGTCAAACAACGCTTCTAATCAATCCTCAGGTACCCTAATATGTAAATAAATGATCAAATTTAAGATGGAGAATAGTGTGTTCATTACCAGAGATAAATAACGAAGTGCGCGCCCTAATCCACGCGCGCCACAATACTAGTCAAAATGGGAGCCACCTAGAAAAACGAGCTAATTTAACATTTTAAAAAGCCTGAAACTGTTTCTAAAGACTGTTGACATCTAGTGGAAGCCCTAGTAACTGCAATCTACAAGGTATTCCTTTGATTTTCCCAATAACAAGGTTTTGAATGGTCAGACACCTAAAAAAAATTATTTCTGTATGAATTCTCCTCTTGTTTTTGCATGCCATATCAGTTCTGTTATACTCACAGACATTATTGTAACAGTTATAGAAACTGCAGAGTGTTTTCTATCCAATACTACCAACTATATGTGTATCCCAGCTTCTGGGCCTGAGTAACAGGCAGTTTACTTTGGGCACGTCAGACATCCGAATTTCCGAGTACTGCCACCGGCCCTCAAGAAGTTTTAAAATATAAAAACAGAAATACCTTATTTACATAACTATTCAGAACCTTTGCTATGAGATTCAATATTGAGCTCAGGAGCATCCTGTTTCCATTGATCATCCTTGAGATGTTTCTACAACTTCATTGGAGTCCACCTGTGGTAAATTCAAAGGCTTGGGCATAATTTGGAAAGGCACACACCTCTCTACATAAGGTGCCACAGTTGACAGTGCATGTCAGAGCAAAAACCAAACCATGAGGTTGAAGGAATTGTCTGTAGGGCTCCGAGACAGGATTGTGTCGGGGCACAAATCTGGGGAAGGATACCAAAAAATGTATGCGTCATTGAAGGTCCCCAAGAACACTTTAGCCTCCATCATTCTTAAATGGAAGAAGTTTGGATCCACCAAGACTCTTCCTAGAGCTGGTTGCCCGGCCAAACTGATCAATCGGGGAAGAAGGGCCTTGATCTGGGAGGCGCCCATCACCCGGATGGTCACTCTGACAGAGCTCCAGAGTTCCTCTGTGGAGATGGGAGAAATTTCCAGAAAGACAACCATCTGTGCCTCACTCCACCAACCCGGCCTTTTTGGTAGAGTGGTCAGACGGAAGACACTCCTCAGTAAAAGGCACATGACAGCCCGCTTGGAGTTTGCCAACAGGCACCTAAAGGCCTCTCAGACCATGAGAAACACGATTCTCTGGTCTGATGAAACCAAGATTGAGCTCTTTGACCTGAATGCCAAGCATCACATCTGGAGGAACCCTGGCACCACCCCTACAGTGAAGAATGGTTGTGGCGGCATCATGCTGTGGGGATGTTTTTCAGCGGCAGGGACTGGGAAATTAGTCAGGATCAAGGGAAAGATGAACAAAGTACAGAGTGATCCTTGATTAAAACCTTCTCCAGAGTGCTCAGGAACTCATACTGGGGCGAAGGTTTACCTTCAATCAGGACAATGACCCTAAGCACACAGCCAAGACAACGCAAGAGTGGCCTCAGGGCAAGTCTCTGAATGTCCTTGAGTGGCCCAGTCAGAGCCCAGACTTGAACCCGATCGAAACATCTCTGGAGAAACCTGAAAATAGCTGTGCAATTATGCTCCCCATCCAACCTGACAGAGCTTGAGAGGATCTGCAGAGAATAATGAAACTCCCCAAATACAGGTGTGCCAAGCTTGTAGCGTCATACCCAAGAAGTCTCGAGGCTGTAATCGCTGCCAAAGGTGCTTCAACAAAGTACAGAGTAAAGGGTCTGAATTCTTATGTAAACGTGTTATTTCAGTTCTTTAAAATTTAATACATTTGCAGAAAAAAATGCTGTTTTTTGCTTTGTTATTATGGGGTATTGTGTGTAGATTAATGAGCAGAAAAAACGGTTTAACAAAATGTGGAAAAAGTCAAGGGGTCTGAATACTACCTGAATGCACCATACACAATTATGTGTTGAGAACACACATATGCATGCACTGGACCATACACACACACACACACACATGTAGGCATGTACACGCATGCGCACACACACACACACACACACACACACACACACACACACACACACACACACACACACACACACACACACACACACACACACACACACACACACACACACACACACACACTCAGGCCTGCTGTAATGTTCACATGTTCAGGGTTCTGTCCGTCTCAATGAAATCTCTTGGGTAGAAATCAAGACTAGTTTATGTCAATTCAAATGGACTGGAACCCAAATCGTGTTCGTTCAGTCCGAGGCGATAAAGTGCATACTTGCTCAGTGTTGTAATATGGTCAATTTCCCCATGAAACTCTTGTCCCAATAAAGAGCTACTCAGAACACAATGGAGGTGCCACATGTCGGACTGGACCCGGAGCAGCGATGACACTGTCCTCTTCCAAGTAGGGAGAGAAATTGAAAACACAGCCAGAGTTACTGTCAGCAGACATATTAAAATAGGCAGAGACATTCTCATGGCCAGACACCATTGGTCCTCTCTGCACTTCTCCTTTGTGTCTGATTAAATGAAAGCTTGAGGTCAGTTCTGCTGCTTTTCAGCTGTGAATAGGATGGAAGGTCTGTGTCTGTATGTCTGTTTAATTGAAAGCTCAGTCAGTGCTGCTGTTTTTCAGCTGTGAATAGGATGGAAGGTCTGTATCTGTATGTCTGTTTAATTGAAAGCTCAGTCAGTTCTGCTGTTTTTCAGCTGTGAATAGGATGGAAGGTCTGTATCTGTATGTCTGTTTAATTGAAAGCTCAGTCAGTGCTGCTGTTTTTCAGCTGTGAATAGGATGGAAGATCTGTGTCTGTATGTCTGTTTAATTGAAAGCTCAGTCAGTTCTGCTGTTTTTCAGCTGTGAATAGAATGGAAGGTCTGTATCACTATAAAGTGGATTTGGAAAGTATTCAGACCACTTCACTTTTTCCACCTTTTGTTACATTACAGCCTTATTCTTATATGGATTAAATAAAGAATTTTCCTCGTCAATCTACAAACAATACCCCATAATCACAAAGTCAAAACAGGTATTTAGAAATGTTATCAAATTTATTAAAAAATAAAAACAGTGAAAAATGTCAAGGGGTCTGAATACTTTCCAAATGCACTGTATTAGATGAAGGACTTGTTAATTTACCCTCGACAGCTTCACACTGCGTCTCCATCGAATCAATTACCCATAACACCACAGGCTAAACAAATATCAACAAATATCAATTCATGTGGAATCGAGGAAAAAAAAAACTGGACCTAAAAACTTAGTGTCATAGGGATATATTTGATACAAAAATTTGATCTGACATTTCTGGCTTATAAACCTCGGAGGTACTAAACCACAGTAATATGTCAACAATCATGAATTGGCCAAGTCTATTTCCAAGGGATTCACATTTACTGACACTTACGTATTTTTTATAACAAAACCATTCCTCAAGTTCTTAAGCCTTTCCGATTGGACCTTTTCAGACTTCCTCCTCCTTCCTCATGCTCCCTTTCCCATTCCTCCACGCCTCAGCGGGCTCTCCAATTTGGCGAGTTAAACGTGTAAACCTGAATTAAGCAAGAGGAGTTGGCTTGGCTAACGGCTGCCTGCGTGGTGGGACACCAGTGACGGTGATGTCAGTTGAGGGGGCCACCCTCATTGCAGACTGGTGCATATCGCTGACACCTCTCCTAACTCAGCACCCTAAGGGCAGTGCCAGGCAGATTCCTGTCTCTCCAACTGGTCCCCTGCCCCTCTCATCAGTACAGTACAGTAGACAACAAATGGTTTGGATTGATTGGCTGGCAGGGATGGGTAGACTGGTAGAAGGGCTGACTGGTAGGGGTGGGTAGACTGGTAAGGGGCTGGCTGGTAGGGGTGGGTAGACTGGTAGGGGGGTGGGTTGGTAGAGGGGCTGGCAAAAATGGGTAGACTGATGTAGTCTGGCTGGTAGGGGTTGGTACCCTGGTGGTTTCTGGCTGGAAGGTGTGGGTAGACTGGTAGGGGTTGATAGACTGGTGTCGGCTGGCTGGTAGGGGTGGGTAGACTGGTGTTGGCTGGCAGTGATGGGTGGGTAGACTGCTGTGGGCTAGCTAGTGGGGGTGGGTAGACTGGTAGGGGTGGATAGACTGGTAGAGGGGCTAGCTGGTAGGGATGGGTAGACTGGTAGAGGGGCTGACTGGTAGGGTGGGTAGACTGGTGTTGGCTGGCAGTGATGGGTGGGTAGACTGATGTGGGCTACTGGTGGGGGTGGGTAGACTGGTACTGGCTGGTAGGGGTGGGTTGGTTTGGCTGGTGGGGGTGGGTAGACTGGTAGAGGGGCTGGCTGGTGGGGGTGGGTAGACTGGTAGGGGTGGATAGACTGGTAGAGGGGCTGGCTGGTAGGGGTGGGTAGACTGGTGTTGTCTGGCTGGTAGGGGTGGTTAGACTGGTAGAGGGGGCTGACTGGTAGGGGTGGGTAGACTGGTGTTGGCTGGCAGTGATGGGTGGGTAGACTGATGTGGGCTAGCTGGTGGGGGTGGATAGACTGGTAGAGGGGATGGCAGGTAGGGGTGGGTAGACTGATGTGGGCTGGCTGGTAGGGGTGGGTAGAATGGTGTTGTCTGGCTGGTAGGGGTGGTTAGACTGGTAGAGGGGCTGACTGGTAGGGGTAGTTAGACTGGTAGAGGGGCTGACTGGTAGGGGTGGCTACAATGGCGCTGTCTGGCTGGTAGTGGTGGTTAGACTGGTGTTGTCTGGCTGGTAGGGGTGGTTAGACCGGTGTTGTCTGGCTGGTAGGCATGGTTAGACCGGTGTTGTCTGGCTGGTAGGGGTGATTAGACTGGTAGAGGGGCTAACTGGTACTGGTTTATAGACTGGTGTTAGCTGGCTGGTAGGGGTGGCTAGACCTGTGTTGTCTGGCTGGTAGGGGTGGTTAGACTGGTAGAGGGGCTGACTGGTACTGGTTTGTAGACTGGTGTTGGCTGGCTGGTAGGGGTGGTTAGACCTGTGTTGTCTGGCTGGTAGGGGTGGTTAGACTGGTAGAGGGGCTGACTGGTACTGGTTTGTAGACTGGTGTTGGCTGGCTGGTAAGGGTGGTTAGACCAGTGTTGTCTGGCTGGTAGGGTTTTTTTAGACTGGTAGAGGGGCTGACTGGTACTGGTTTGTAGACTTGTGTTGTCTGGCTGGTAGGGGTGGTTAGACCGGTGTTGTCTGGCTGGTAGTGGTGGTTAGACCGGTGTTGTCTGGCTGGTAGTGGTGGTTAGACTAGTGTTTTCTGGCTGGTAGTGGTGGTTAGACTGGTGTTGTCTGGCTGGCAGTGGTGATTTGCCTGGTGTTGTCTGGCTGGTAGTGGTGGTTAGAATGGTGTTGTCTGGCTGGTAGTGGTGGTCAGACTGGAGTTGTCTGGCTGGTAGTGTTGGTTAGACTGGTGTTGTCTGGCTGGTAGGGGTGGTTAAACTGGTAGAGGGGCTGACTGGTACTGGTTTGTAGACTGGTGCTGTCTGGCTGTTAGGGTGGTTTGACTGGTAGAGTGGCTGACTGGTAGGGGTGGATGGGTAGACTGGTGCTTGGCTGATAGGGGTGGTTTGACTGGTAGAGTGGCTGACTGGTAGGGGTGGATGGGTAGACTGGTGTTGTTTGGATGATAGGGGTGGTTTGACTGGTAGAGTGGCTGACTGGTAGGGGTGGATGGGTAGACTGGTGTTGTCTGGCTGGTAGGGGTGGTTAGACTGGTAGAGGGGCTGAATGGGACTGATTTGTAGACTGGTGTTGTCTGGCTGGTAGGGGTGGTTAGACCGGTGTTGTCTGGCTGGTAGTGGTGGTTAGACCAGTGTTGTCTGGCTGGTAGTGGTTAGACTGGTGTTTTCTGGCTGGTAGTGGTGGTTAGACTGGTGTTGTCTGGCTGGCAGTGGTGATTTGCCTGGTGTTGTCTGGCTGGTAGTGGTGGTTAGAATGGTGTTGTCTGGCTGGTAGTGTTGGTTAGACTGGTGTTGTCTGGCTGGTAGGGGTGGTTAAACTGGTAGAGGGGCTGACTGGTACTGGTTTGTAGACTGGTGCTGTCTGGCTGTTAGGGGTGGTTTGACTGGTAGAGTGGCTGACTGGTAGGGGTGGATGGGTAGACTGGTGCTTGGCTGATAGGGGTGGTTTGACTGGTAGAGTGGCTGACTGGTAGGGGTGGATGGGTAGACTGGTGTTGTTTGGCTGATAGGGGTGGTTTGACTGGTAGAGTGGCTGACTGGTAGGGGTGGATGGGTAGACTGGTGTTGTCTGGCTGGTAGGGGTGGTTAGACTGGTAGAGGGGCTGAATGGGACTGATTTGTAGACTGGTGTTGTCTGGCTGGTAGGGGTGGTTAGACTGGAAGAGTGGCTGACTGGTAGTGGTGGTTAGACTGGTGTTGGCTGGTAGGCGTGGTTAGACTAGTGTGGGCTGGTTGGTAGGGGTGGGTTGACTGGGATGGGCTTGCTGGTAGGGGTGGGAAGACTGGTGTGGGCTGGTTGGTAGGGGTGGATAGACTGGTGTAGGCTGGTTCATAGGGGTGGGTAGACTGGTGTGGGCTGGTTGGTAGAGGTGGGTAGACTGGTAAGGGTAGATAGACAGGTATGGGCTTGCTGGTAGGGGTGGATAGACTGGTGTGGTCTGGTTGGCATGGGTGGGTAGACTGGTGTGGGCTGGTTGGTAGAGGTGGGTAGAATGGTAAGGGTAGATAGACTGGTATGGGCTTGCTGGTAGGGGTGGTTAGACTGGTAGAGGGGCTGACAGGTACTTGTTCGTAGACTGGTGTTGTCTGGCTGGTAGGGGTGGTTAGACTGGTGTTGTCGGGCTGGTAGGGGTGGTTAGACTAGTAGAGGGGCTGACTGGGATTGGTTTGTAGATTGGTCTTTTCTGGCTGGTAGGGGTGGATAGACTGATAGAGGGGGCTGACTGGTAGTGGTGGGTAGACTGGTGCTGCCTGGTAGGCGTGGTTAGACTAGTGTGGGCTGTTTGGTAGGGGTGGGTTGACTGGGATGGGCTTGCTGGTGGTGATGGATAGACTGGTGTGGGCTGGCTGGTAGAGGTGGGTAAACTGGTGTTCGCTGGCTGGTAGGGATGGGTAGACTGGTGTGGGCTGGTTGGTAGGGATGGTTAGACTGATGTGTGCTGGTTGGTAGGGGTGGGTTGACTGGGATGGGCTTGCTGGTAGGGGTGGGTGGGTTGACTGGTGTGGGCTAGCTGTTGGGGGTGGGTAGACTGGCAGGGGTGGATAGACTGGTGTGGGCTGGTTGGTATGGGTGGGTAGACTGGTGTGGGCTGGCTGGTAGGGGTGGGTAGACTGGTGTGGGCTGGTTGGTAGGGGTGGGTAGACTGGTGTGGGCTAGTTGGTTTTGGGTGGGTAGACTGGTGTAGCCTGGCTGGTAGGGGTGGTTAGA
The DNA here is from genome assembly GCF_018296145.1 of Oncorhynchus tshawytscha. Lineage (NCBI taxonomy): Eukaryota > Metazoa > Chordata > Actinopteri > Salmoniformes > Salmonidae > Oncorhynchus > Oncorhynchus tshawytscha. Next base: position 91,818,750 of record NC_056429.1, on the reverse strand, counting down.
CTGGTGTTTTCTGGCTGGTAGTGGTGGTTAGACTGGTGTTGTCTGGCTGGCAGTGGTGATTTGCCTGGTGTTGTCTGGCTGGTAGTGGTGGTTAGAATGGTGTTGTCTGGCTGGTAGTGGTGATTAGACTGGTGTTTTCTGGCTGGTAGTGGTGGTTTGACTGGTGTTGTCTGGCTGGTAGTGGTGGTTAGACTGGTGTTTTCTGGCTGGTAGTTGTGGTTAGACTGGTGTTGTCTGGCTGGCAGTGGTGATTTGCCTGGTGTTGTCTGGCTGGTAGTGGTGGTTAGAATGGTGTTGTCTGGCTGGTAGTGGTGGTCAGACTGGTAGAGGGGCTGACTGGTACTGGTTTGTAGACTGGTGTTGGCTGGCTGGTAGGGGTGGTTAGACCTGTGTTGTCTGGCTGGTAGGGGTGGTTTGACTGGTAGAGTGGCTGACTGGTACTGGTTTGTAGACTGGTGTTGGCTGGCTGGTAAGGGTGGTTAGACCAGTGTTGTCTGGCTGGTAGGGTTTTTTTAGACTGGTAGAGGGGCTGACTGGTACTGGTTTGTAGACTTGTGTTGTCTGGCTGGTAGTGGTGGTTAGACCGGTGTTGTCTGGCTGGTAGTGGTGGTTAGACTGGTGTTTTCTGGCTGGTAGTGGTGGTTAGACTGGTGTTGTCTGGCTGGCAGTGGTGATTTGCCTGGTGTTGTCTGGCTGGTAGTGGTGGTTAGAATGGTGTTGTCTGGCTGGTAGTGGTGGTTAGACTGGTGTTTTCTGGCTGGTAGTGGTGGTTAGACCGGTGTTGTCTGGCTGGTAGTGGTGGTTAGACTGGTGTTTTCTGGCTGGTAGTGGTGGTTAGACTGGTGTTGTCTGGCTGGCAGTGGTGATTTGCCTGGTGTTGTCTGGCTGGTAGTGGTGGTTAGAATGGTGTTGTCTGGCTGGTAGTGGTGGTTAGACTGGTGTTGTCTGGCTGGTAGTGGTGGTTAGACCGGTGTTGTCTGGCTGGTAGTGGTGGTTAGACCGGTGTTGTCTGGCTGGTAGTGGTGGTTAGACCGGTGTTGTCTGGCTGGTAGTGGTGGTTAGACTGGTGTTTTCTGGCTGGTAGTGGTGGTTAGACTGGTGTTGTCTGGCTGGCAGTGGTGATTTGCCTGGTGTTGTCTGGCTGGTAGTGGTGGTTAGAATGGTGTTGTCTGGCTGGTAGTGGTGGTTAGACTGGTGTTGTCTGGCTGGTAGTGTTGGTTAGACCAGTGTTGTCTGGCTGGTAGTGGTGGTTAGACCAGTGTTGTCTGGCTGGTAGTGGTTAGACTGGTGTTTTCTGGCTGGTAGTGGTGGTTAGACTGGTGTTGTCTGGCTGGCAGTGGTGATTTGCCTGGTGTTGTCTGGCTGGTAGTGGTGGTTAGACTGGTGTTGTCTGGCTGGTAGTGGTGGTTAGACTGGTGTTGTCTGGCTGGCAGTGGTGATTTGCCTGGTGTTGTCTGGCTGGTAGTGTTGGTTAGACTGGTGCTGTCTGTCTGGCTGGCTAGGGGTGGTTTGACTGGTAGAGTGGCTGATTGGTAGGGGTGGATGGGTAGACTGGTGTTGTTTGGCTGATAGGGGTGGTTTGACTGGTAGAGAGGCTGACTGGTAGGGGTGGATGGGTAGACTGGTGTTGTCTGGCTGGTAGGGGTGGTTAGACTGGTAGAGGGGCTGAATGGGACTGATTTGTAGACTGGTGTTGTCTGGCTGGTAGGGGTGGTTAGACCGGTGTTGTCTGGCTGGTAGTGGTGGTTAGACCAGTGTTGTCTGGCTGGTAGTGGTGGTTAGACTGGTGTTGTCTGGCTGGTAGTGGTGGTTAGACTGGTGTTGTCTGGCTGGTAGTGGTGATTTGCCTGGTGTTGTCTGGCTGGTAGTGGTGGTTAGACTGGTGTTGCCTGGCTGGTAGTGGTGGTTAGACTGGTGTTGTCTGGCTGGTAGTGTTGGTTAGACTGGTGTTGTCTGGCTGGTAGGGGTGGTTAAACTGGTAGAGGGGCTGACTGGTACTGGTTTGTAGACTGGTGCTGTCTGGCTGTTAGGGGTGGTTTGACTGGTAGAGTGGCTGACTGGTAGGGGTGGATGGGTAGACTGGTGCTTGGCTGATAGGGGTGGTTTGACTGGTAGAGTGGCTGACTGGTAGGGGTGGATGGGTAGACTGGTGTTATTTGGCTGATAGGGGTGGTTTGACTGGTAGAGTGGCTGACTGGTAGGGGTGGATGGGTAGACTGGTGTTGTCTGGCTCGTAGGGGTGGTTAGACTGGTAGAGGGGCTGAATGGGACTGATTTGTAGACTGGTGTTGTCTGGCTGGTAGGGGTGGTTAGACTGGTAGAGTGGCTGACTGGTAGTGGTGGGTAGACTGGTGTTGGCTGGTAGGCGTGGTTAGACTAGTGTGGGCTGGTTGGTAGGGGTGGGTTGACTGGGATGGGCTTGCTGGTAGGGGTGGGAAGACTGGTGTGGGCTGGTTGGTATGGGTGGATAGACTGGTGTAGGCTGGTTCATAGGGGTGGGTAGACTGGTGTGGGCTGGTTGGTAGGGGTGGATAGACTGGTGTGTGCTGGCTGGGAGGGGTGGGTAGACTGGTGTGGGCTGGTTGGTTTTGGGTGGGTAGACTTTGTGGGCTAGCAGGGAGGGGTGGGTAGACTGGTGTTTGCTGGCTGGTAGGGGTGGGTAGACTGGTGTGGGCTAGTTGGTTTTGGGTGGGTAGACTGGTGTAGCCTGGCTGGTAGGGGTGGATAGACTGGTGTGTGCTGGCTGGGAGGGGTGGGTAGACTGCTGTGGGCTGGTTGGTTTTGGGTGGGTAGACTTTGTGGGCTAGCTGGGAGGGGTGGGTAGACTGGTGTTTGCTGGCTGGTAGGGGTGGGTAGACTGGTGTGGGCTAGTTGATTTTGGGTGGGTAGACTTTGTGGGCTAGCTGGGAGGGGTGGGTAGACTGGTGTTTGCTGGCTGGTAGGGGTGGGTAGACTGGTGTGGGCTAGTTGATTTTGGGTGGGTAGACTGGTGTAGCCTGGCGGGTAGGGGTGGGTAGACTGGTGTGGGCTGGCTGGGAGGGGTGGGTAGACTGGTAAGGGTAGATAGACTGGTATGGGCTTGCTGGTAGGGGTGGATATACTGGTGTGGGCTGGTTGGTAGGGTTGGGTAGACTGGCGTGGGCTGGTTGGTTTTGGGTGGGTCGACTGGTGTGGGCTTGCTGGTAGGGGTGGATTGACTGGTGTGGGCTTGCTGGTAGGGGTGGATTGACTGGTGTGGGCTTGCTTGTAGGGGTGGGAAGACTGGTGTGTGATGGCTGGTAGGGGTGGGTAGAGTGGTGTTTGATGGCTGGTAAGGATGGGTAGACTGGTAGAGGGGCTGGCTGGCTGGTAGGGGGTGGGTAGAGTTTTAGAGGGGCTGAGCGGTCACTTGCACAACCAGAGCCTAGTGAGTAGAGAATTGTCATGGTGCCAGTGATTGACACAGAGGCCCTGTGTTCTAGTGATACAATGGTTGTGTGGTGAGAGGGAAGACAGTTAAGTAGTTGAGTGGAGCACAAAGTGTGTTGAAGTGTCCTCTTTCCAGATTTTAAATTGGCTCATATTCTGGTCTCTGGGTGACTTATGCCCCACTCCAGCTTTGAAGATCAGAGGGATTAAATGGTTGTTGGAGAGAGAGAGAGAGAGAGAGAGAGAGAGAGAGAGAGAGAGAGAGAGAGAGAGAGCTTAAATGGTTGTTGGAGAGAGAGAAAGACGGGGGGAGAGAGAGAGAAAGTGTGAGATGGTGGACACAGACTCCCTCCCTGAAACCCAAAGGCTTTGCAGACATTAATGCACCTCGGAGCATGACTATATACAACTCTCAAACGACCCAAGGGCACGGGTCACAGGTTAAGTTAGTATGTCCCCTCCGTGCCTTTAAAAATCTGCAGATGACAATTACAGCTCATTTGATTAACAGAGAGGGCGGTGCAGATATCGGGGCAATTTTACGGAGGGGAAGCAGATCCAGTTTCACTGGCTGTCATTTATATGGTCAGAGGAAGGCAGGCAGAGTCCCTTTACTGCTGCAGCCTTTCTACATCCCAGACTTCAAACAAACCTCTCTGGCTCGACAGACCTGTTTTATAAGAAAGAGAGCGAGCGAGAGAGACAAAATCCACAAAGTGGAGACAAATTTGACCCCAATAACTACTCTGGGATATGTGTCAACAGCAACCTTGGGAAAATCCTTTGCATTATCATTAATAGCAGACTTGTACATTTCAGAATTGAAAACAATGTAATGAGCAAATGTCAAATTGGCTTTTTACCAAATTATCGTTCGACAGACAACGTATTCACCCTGCATACCCTAATTGACAAACAAACAAACCAAAATAAAGGCAAAGACTTTTCATGCTTTGTTGATATCAGAAAAGCCTTTGACATAATTTGGCATGAGGGTCTATTATACAAATTGATGGAAAGTGGTTGGGGATAAACATAGGACATTATTAAACCCATGTACACAAACAACAAGTGTGCGGTTAAAATTGGCAAAAAACACACATTTCTTCCCACAGGGCTGTGGGGTAAGACAGGGATGCAGCTTAAGCCCCACTTAAGCCCCAGTTCCCAGGACCTCAAATAGTTTTCCAAAAAAAGGTAAAGTTCCCAGCAAAATGCAAATTATATCTAGATCTGGTGCTCTGTCACACAGCAGCTACTTCTTCGACACAGATTCTGCGAGACCTGGGCCCTGACAGTAAATGTCAGTAAGACCATTGCCCTAGAGGGGTGGGTAGCCCCTGCTAGCCCTTGCTATCTGCTTGCTTGCTAACCCGGTCTGCTAACTGCTAAACTGCCGGGCCCTGGTCTGCTAATTGCTAGCCCTTGCTAACTGCTTGCTTGCTAACCCGGTCTGCTAACTGCTAGCTTGCCCTGGTCTACTAACTGCTAGCCCATGCTAACTGCTTGCTTGCTAACCCGGGCTTGCTAACTGCTAACTTGCCCTGGTCTACTAGCTGCTAGCTTGTTTAGCTCTGGCCTACTAACTGTAAGCATGTTAGCCTGCATGTTAGCCTGCTAACTGTCTGAATCGCCGTGTCCCCAGCCAGCCCAACCACTCACTGGACCCATATGTTCACTTGGCTATGCATGCATCTCTCTAATATCAATATACCTTGTCCATTACTGTTCTGGTTAGTGATTACTGTCTTATTTCACTGTAGAGCCTCTAGCCCTGCTCAATATGCCTTAACCAACCATGTTGTTCCACCTCCTACATATGCGATGACATCACCTGGTTTAAACATCTCTAGAGACTATATCTCTCTCTTCATTACTCAATACCTAGGTTTACCTCCAATGTACTTACATCCTACCTTACCTTTGTCTGTACACTATACCTTGAATCTATGCTATCGTGCGCAGAAACCTGCTCCTTCTACTCTGTTCTGAACGTGCTAGACGGACAGTTCGTCTAGCATAGTCTTTAGCCGTACCCTTATCCTACTTCTCCTCTGTTCCTCTGGTGATGTGGAGGTTAATCCAGGTCCTGCAGTGCCTAGCTCCACTCCCACCCCCAGGTGCTCCCATTTGTTGACTTCTGTAAACGTAAAAGCCTTGGTTTCATGCATGTTAACATTACAAGCCTACTCCCTAAGTTTGTTTTACTCACTTCTTTAGCACACTCTGCCAACCCAGATGTCTTAGCCGTGTCTGAATCCTGTTTTAGGAAAACCACCAAAAACCCTGAAATCTCCATTGCTAACTATAACGTTTTCCGCCAAGATTGAACTGCCAAAGGGGGCGGTGTTGCAATCTACTGCAAAGATAGTAATACAGAACTCTGCATACTATCTAAGTCTGTACCCAAACAATTTGAGCTTCTACTTCTAAAAATTCACCTTTCCAGAAACAGGTCTCTCACTGTTGCCACTTGCTATAGACCTCCCTCTGCCCCCAGCTGTGCCCTCGATACCATATGTGAACTGATTGCCCCCCATCTATCTTCTGAGCTCATGCTACTAGGTGACCTAAACTGGGACATGCTTAACACCCCGGCCATCCTACAAACTAAGCTTGATGCCCTCAATCTCACACAAATTATCAATGAACCTAACAGGTACAACCCCAAATCAGTAAACACGGGCACCCTCATAGATGTCATCCTAACTAATTCGCCCTCCAAATACACCTCTGCTGTTTTCAATCAAGATCTCAGTGAGCACTGCCTCATTGCCTGCATCCGTAATGGGTCTGCGGCAAAACGACCACTCCTCATCACTGTCAAACTCTCCCTGAAACACTTCTGCGAGCAGGCCTTTCTAAACGACCTGGCCGGGGTATCCTGGAATGACATTGACCTCATTCCGTCAGTAGATGATGCCTGACTATTCTTTAAAAGTGTCTTCCTCACCATCTTAAATAAGCATGCCCCTCTCAAAAACATCCTGTGGCGTTCTGCATTAGCATCGAATAGCCCCCGTGATATGCAACTTTTCAGGGAAGTTAGGAACAAAAATACACAGGCAGTTAGAAAAGCTAAGGCAAGCTTTTTCAAACAGAAATTTGCATCCTGTAGTACTAACTCAAAAAAGTTCTGGGACACTGTAAAGTCCATGGAGAATAAGAGCACCTCCTCCCAGCTGCCCACTGATCTGAGGCAAGGAAACATTGTCACCACCGATAAATCCACTATAATTGAGAATTTCAATAAGCATTTCTCTACGGCTGGCCATGCTTTCCAAATGGCTACCCCTACCCCGGTCAACTGCCCGGCACCCTCCATAGCAACATGCCAAAGCCCCCACCATTTCTCATTTACCCAAATCCAGATAGCCGATGTTCTGAAAGAGCTGCAAAATCTGGACCCCTACAAATCAGCCGGCTAGACAATCTGGACCCTTTCTTTCTAAAATTATCTGCCGAAACTGTTGCAACCCCTATTACTAGCCTGTTCAACCTCTCTTTCGTATCGTCTGAGATTACCAAAGATTGGAAAGCTGCCGCGGTCATCCCCCTCTTCAAAGAGTGTGACACTCTAGACCCAAACTGCGACAGACCTACATCTATCCTACCATGTCTTTCTAAGGTCTTCGAAAGCCAAGTTAAGAAACAGATTACTGACAATTTTGAAAATCACCATACCTTCTCCGCTATGCAATCTGGTTTCAGAGCTGGTCATGGGTGCACCTCAGCCACGCTCAAGGTTCTAAACGACTTCATAACCGCCATCGATAAGAGACATTACTGTGCAGCCGTATTCATCGACCTGGCCAAGGCTTTCGACTCGGTGAATCACAAATTCTTATTGGCAGACTCGACAGACTTGGTTTCTCAAATGATTGCCTCGCCTGGTTTACCAACTACTTCTCTGATAGAGTTCAGTGCGTCAAATCGGAGGGCCTGTTGTCCGGACATCTGACAGTCTATATGGGTGTGCCACAGGGTTCAATTCTCGGGCCGACTCTCTTTTCTGTATACATCAATGGTGTTGCTCTTGATGCTGGTGATTCTCTGATCCACCTCTACGCATACGACACCATTCTGTATATTTATGGCCCCTCCTTAACTAACCTCCAAACGAGCTTCAATGCCATACAACTCTCCTTCCTTTTTGTCGAACTGCTCTTAAACGCAAGTAAAACTAAATGCATGCTTTTCAATCGATCACTGCCCGCACCTGCTCGCCCGTCCAGCATTACTACTCTGGATGGCTCTGACTTAGAATACGTGGACAACTACAAATATCTGGGTGTCTGGTTAGACTGTAAACTCTCCTTCCAGACTCACATTAAGCATCTCAAATCCAAAATTAAATCTAGAATCGGCTTCCTATATCGCAACAAAGCATCCTTTGTCATCTATAAAATAGCCTCCAACACTCTACTCAACAAACTGGATGCAGTCTATCACAGTGCAATCCGTTTTGTCACCAAAGCCCCATACACTACCCACCATTGCGACCTGTACGTTCTCGTTGGTTGGCCCTCGCTTCATACTCGTCGCCAAACCCACTGGCTACAGGTTATCTACAAGTCTCTGCTAGCTAAAGCCCCGCATTATCTCAGCTCACTGGTCACCATAGCAACACCCACTCGTAGCACGCGCTCCAGCAGGTATATCTCACTGGTCACCCCCAAAGCCAATTCCTCCTTTGGTCGTCTTTCCTTCCAGTTTTCTGCTGCCCATGACTGGAACGAATTGCAAAAATCTCTGAAGCTGGAGACTCACATCTCCCTCACTAGCTTTAAGCACCAGCTGTCAGAGCAGCTTACAGATCACTGCACCTGTACATAGCCCATATGTAAACAGCCCATCTACTGTATCTACCTACCTCATCCCCATACGGGTATTTTTTATTTTTTTTATTTTGCTCCTTTGCACCCCAGTATCTCTACCTTCACATTCATCTTCTGCCGATCTACCATTCCAGTGTTTAATTGCCATATTGTAATTAATTCGCCACCATGGCCTATTTATTTCCTTAATTTCCCTAATTTGCACTCACTGTATATAGACTTTTAGTTTTCTTTTGTTCTACTGTATTATTGACTGTATGTTTTGTTTGTTCAATGTGTAACTCTGTGTTGTTGTATGTGTCGAATTGCTATGCTTTATCTTGGCCAGGTCGCAGTTGCAAATGAGAACTTGTTCTCAACTAGCCTACCTGGTTAAATAAAGGTGAAATGAAAAATAAAATAAATAAATAAATAAATAGAGCACACTGAAAACGATACATACCTTGCCCTAAACATCAGCGCCACAGGTAACTTCCACAAAGCTGTGAACAATCTGAAGGACATTCTATGCCATCAAAAGGAACATAAAATTAGACTTACGAATTAGGATCTGGCTAAAAATACTTGAATCAGTTGTAGAACCCAATGCCCTTTATGGTTGTGAGTTCTGGGGTCCACTCACCAACCAAGAATTCACAAAATGGGACAAACACCAAATTGAGACTCTGCATGTAGAGTTTTGCAAAAAATATCCTCAGTGTACAATGTAAAACACCAAATAATGAAGAGCAGAATTAGGCCAATACCCGCTAAATATCAAAATCCAGAAAATAACTGTTAAATTCTACAACCACCTAAAAGGAAGTGATTCCCAAACATTCCATAACAAAGCCATCACCTACAGAGATACAGTATGTACATGGAGAAGAGTCCCCTAAGCAAGCTGGTCCTGGGGCTCTGTTCACAAACACAAACAGACCACACAGAGCCCCAGGACAACAACACAATTTCACCCAACCAAATCACGAGAAAACTAAAAGATAATTACTTGACACAATCGAAAGAGTTAACAAAAAAACGGAGCAAACTAGAATGCTATTTGGCCCTAAACAGAGAGTACACAGTGGCAGAATACCTGACCACTGTGACTGACCCAAACTTAAGGAAAGCTTTGACAATGTACAGACTCAGTTGAGCAGAGCCTTACTAATGAGAAAGGCCACTGTAGGCAGACCTGGCTCTCAAGAGAAGACAGGCTGTGTGCACACGGCCCACAAAATGAGGTGGAAACTGAGCTGCACTTCCTAAACTGTATGACCATATTGGAGACACATATTTATCTCAGATTACACAGATCCACAAAGTATTTGAAAACAAACCCGATTTGATAAACTCCCACATCTGCTGGGTGAAATACCACAGTGTTCCATCACAGCAGCAAGATTTGTGACCTGTTGCCCCAAGAAAAGGGCAATCAGTGAAGAACAAACATCATTGTAAATACAACCCATATTTATGTTTATTTATTTTCCCTTTTGCACATTAACCATTTGTACATTGTTACAACACTATGTACATACATAATATAACATTTGTAATGTCATTATTCTTTTGGAACTTATTTGAGTGTAATGTTTATTGTGCATTTTTATTATTTATTTCACTTTTGTATTTTATCTACTTCACTTGCTTCGGCCATGTTAACATATGTTTCACATGCCAATTGAAATGAATTGAGAGAGGACATGGTGATTTTCTAAGTCATTTTGCAATGAGTATATATTTCAGTGTTCATGGCATATAGATGGAATGGTGCTCCATCTGATTCCATGATTGCTCAGTCCAATAGAGCACATACAACCTCCTTTCTCTCCAGTCCATATCAGCTAACTACTTCCTCCCTCTCCAGTCTAAATCAGCTACCTACATCTTCTCTCTCCGGTCCGAATCAGCTACTTACAACCTCCTCTCTCGCCAGTTCAAATCAGCAACCTACATCCTCTCTCCACAGTCAAAATCAGCTACTTACATCCTCTCTCCACAGTCAAAATCAGCTACTTACAACCTCCTTTCTCGCCAGTTCAAATCAGCAACCTACATCCTCTCTCCACAGTCAAAATCAGCTACTTACAACCTCCTCTCTCGCCAGTTCAAATCAGCAACCTACATCCTCTCTCCACAGTCAAAATCAGCTACCTACAACCTGTTCTTTCTCAAGTCCAAATTAGTTAGGTACTATCTCAATATCCAGTCCAAATCAACTACTTACTTCCCCTCTATCCAGTCCCAAATCAGCTACTTAAAACCTCCTCACTCTACTGTCCAAATCAGCTACCTACTTCCTCTTTCTCCAGTCCAAATCAGCTAAAAACTTCCCCTCTCCATTCCAAATCAGCTACCTAATTCCTATCTCTCAAGTCAAAATCAGCTACCTACATCCTCCTCTTTCTTAAGTCCAAAAAAAGTACCTACTTCCTCTCTCTCCAGTCCAAATCAGCAACCTACTTCCCATTTTTTCAGTCCAAATCAATAACCTACTTCTTCTCTCTCCAGTCCAAATCAGCTACCGACTTCAGTCAAAATCAGGCTGATCTTCTCTCTCCAGTCAAATCAGCTCCTCTTTCTCTCAGTCCAAATCAGCTATTTACTTCCTCTCTCCACAGTCAAAATCAGCTACTTACAACGTCCTCTTTCTCCAGTCCAAATCAACTACCTACTTCTTCTCTCTCATGTCCAAATCATCTACCTAATTCCTCTCTCTCCAGTCAAAACCAACTACTTACAATCTACTCTCTCACCAGTCCAAAATCAGCTACCTAAACCCTTTCTCTATCCAATCCAAATACTTCCAAATTTCTCATGTCCAAATAAGATACCTACTTCCGCTCTCTCCATTCCAAATCAGCTACCTAATTCTCTCTCAAGTCAAAATCAGCTACTTATTTCCCCTCTATCCAGTCTCAAATCAGCTACTTAAAAACCTCCTCGCTCTTACTGTCCAAATCAGCTACCTACTTCCTCTCTCTCCAGTCCAAATCAGCTACCTACAACCTCTCTTTCCAGTCAAAAATCAGCTACAATGATTCCAAATCATCTTCCCTCTCCAGTCAAATGAACTACATACTTCCTCTCTCTCAAGGTCAAATAAGCCAGCCTTTCTTAAGTCCAAAAAAGTTCCTCTTCCTCTCTCTCCAGTCCAAATCATCTTCTTCCCCTCTCCAGTCAACATGAACTACCTGCAACCTCTCTTTCTCCAGTACACCTTTAGCTACAAACCAAGCATCTTCCTACTTCCTCCTTCTCCACTCAAAATCAGCTACTTACAATCTAATCTCTCTCCAGTCCAAAATCAGCTACCTACTTCCTCTCTCTCCAGTCCTAATCAATAACCTACTTCTTCTCTCTCCAGTTCAAATCAGCAACCGACTTCAGTCAAAATCAGCTACTTACAACGTCCTCTTTCTCCAGTCCAAATCAGCTATTTACTTCCTCTCTCCACAGTCAAAATCAGCTACTTACAACGTCCTCTTTCTCCAGTCCAAATCAACTACCTACTTCTTTCATGTCCAAATCATCTACATACTTCCTATCTCTCTCCAGTCAAAACAGTAACCTACAACCAAATCAATTACTCTTTCTCAGTCAAAAATCAATGACCTACTTCCTCTCTCTCCAGTTCAAATAAGCTACATACTTTCTCTCTCTTCAGATCAAATCAGCTACCTAATGCCTCTCTCTCCAGTCTAAAATCAGCTACCTACCTCCTCTCTCTCCAGTCAAAATCAGCTACCTACAACCTCCTCTTTCTCAAGTCAAAAATCAATGACCTACTTCCTCTTTCTCCAGTCCAAATTAACTACATACTTCCACTCTCTCCAGGTCAAATAAGCCAGCTACTTCCTCTCTCTCCAGTCCAAATCAGCTACATACTTCCTCTCTCTCCATTCTATATCAACTACCTACTTCCTCTCTCCTTATCAGCTACCTTCAACCTCTCTCTCCATTCTAAATCAGCAACCTACAAACTTTCTCTCTCCAGCACATATCAGCTACATATAACCTCCTTTCACCCCAGTCCAAATCGTCTTACTTCTTCCTCTCTCTCCAGTCCAAATCAGCTACCTACAGAATCTCTCTCCAGTCCAAATGAGCTACCTATAAAATGTCTCTCCCCAGCACATATCAGCTACCTACAACCTCCTCTCTCCAGTCCAAATCAGCTACCTACAACCTCTTTCTTCAGTGTAAATCAGCTACCTACATCTTCTATCTCCAGTCCAAATCACCTACCTACATCTTCTCCCACCAGTCCAAATCAGCTACCTTTCTTCCTCTCTCTACAGTCCAAATCAGCTATTTACTTTCTCTATCTCTACTGTCCAAATAAGCAACCTAAAACCTTCTCTTTCTCAGGTCAAAATCCACTACCTACAACCTCTTCTCTCTCCATTCCAAATCAGCGATCTGCTTCCTCTCTCTCCATTCCATATCATCTAACTACTTCCCATCTCTCCAGTCTATATCATCTACCTACATCCTTCTCTGTCTCCAGTCCAAATCATATACCTACTTCCTCTCTCTCCGGTCCCAATCAGCTTCCTACTTCCTCTCTCTCCAGTCAAAAATCAGCTACTTACAACCTCCATCTCCAGTCCAAATAAGCCACCTACTTCCTCTCTCTCCAGTCCAGATCAGATACCTTCTTTCTCTCTCTCCAGTCCAGTTCAGCTAACTACTTCCTTTCAAACTGGACTGGTGCCCATTCATTAAAGAGAGCTGTCAATGTGTGTTTTCCCTCCTATTCCTCTGTTCCATGACCAATATCTGGCTGCACATGACAAAGGCTGTCTGTTGTCGTAACTCCAGGTCACGATTCGATTGGACCCAGTTGTTTTACAAGCATGCTTTATAAACCCACTGGTTTATTGAGACAGCCTCCCCACTCTTTCTCCTCCCACCCCCTCTTCATCAATGGATGGTTACGAATGAGTAACAAGCAGAAATAAATAGCCTTCTTCATGAAATGAATGGTTATTTTAATTGAGCTTAAATCAAGAATGACTTACGTGGGGCAGCTGATTCTAATGGAGAGAAAGCTCCTTGCCTCAAGAAAAAGCAACATTATTTTCAGCCTCTAGGCTTGTGTCATTTCGGGGTCCTTGGTGTTATCAACCTCTCCAGAAAACATCAGCTCCCTACCCTGACGCATTCCGAGGTGCTGGGGATTTATTTTTCTTTCAATTAAATAAATGGTTTGATAATTACATTTCTTCACCAGCTTTGAGCATAATGGCCATCCCTGACAAGCGCTAATGTAGGGGGAGAGAGGGAGAGGAGTTTGAGACGAAACACGCCGTCTTCACCTTGGTACTCCCCCACATCCCAAACCACAAGTGAGGCGTTGTTTGAAAGCGTTTTGTGGTCTCTGGCAGTGGCGGCTGATGGAAATTTGCTGAGTTGGAGCCATGAAAAGTTGCAGCTGTCTCACTTGAGCCTGGCTACAACTGGGAGTCTCAGACCTTGGCTTCAAACTTAGGCAGAACTGGGCTTAGTTTTTTCCTTCTCTCTCTCTCGCTCTCGCTCTCTTGCTCTCTCGCTCTCTCTCCCTCCCACCCTCTTTCTATCCCTTTGTTTCTTTCTCTATCCTTCCTTCCCCCTCTTTCTCTCTCCTTCCCTCCCTCTCCCTTTCCCGTTCCCACCCTCCCATTTTCTCTCCCTCTTTCTTTCTCTCTCTCTTGCTCACCCACTTTCTCTGCTTTTGAAAGTTGAGAGTGGCTATTGCGTCTGCTATATGACTCAAATGTAAAAAAATACTATTACCTTTTCCCCAGGTCTTCATTTCCATGTGTTGAGTTAGGAGATGTGTTAGGTTGGGAGATTTTTTTTACCTTTATTTAACTAGTCAGTTAAGAACACATTCTTATTATTTTTTTAATTATTTCATTTTTTTTCACCTTTATTTAACCAGATAAGCTAGTTGAGAACAAGTTCTCATTTACAACTGCGACCTGGCCAAGATAAAGCAAAGCAGTTCGACACATACAACAACACCAGTGAGCTGAGATAAGGCAGAGCTTTACCTAGTATAGACTAATAGATGACCTGTAGCCAGTGGGTCTGGCGATTAATATGTAGCAAGGACCAGCCGACTAGAGCATACAGGTCACAGTGGTGGTTGGTATAAGGCAATTTGGTAATAAAATGGATGGCACTGTGATAGACTACATCCAATTTGCTGAGTAGAGTATTGGAAGCTATTTTGTGAAGGAGGCTTTGTTGCGAAATAGGAAGCCTATTGTAGATTTGATTTTGGATTGGAGATGTTTGATATGAGTCTGGAAGGAGAGTTTATAGTCTAGCCAGACACCTAGGTATTTGTAGTTGTCCATGTATTCTAGGGTCAAAACCATCCAGAGTAGTGATGCTAGTCAGGCGGGTGGGTGTGGGCAGCGAAAGCTTGAAAAGCATGCATTTGGTTTTACTAGCATTTAAGAGCAGTTGGAGGCCACAGAAGGAATGTTGTATGGCATTGAAGCTCATTTGGAGGTTAGTTAACACAGTGTCCAAAGAAGGGCCAGATGTATACAGTGTCGTCTGTGTAGAGGTGGATTAGGGAATCACCCGCAGCAAGAGCGACATCGTTGATATACACAGTGAAAAGAGTCGGCCCGAGAATTGAACCCTGTGGTACCCCCAAAGAGACTGCCAGAGGTCCGGACAACAGGCCCTCCAATTTGACACACTGAACTCTGTCTGCGAAGTAGTTGGTGAACCAGGCGAGGCAGTCATTTGAGAAACCAAGGATATTGAGTCTGCCGATAATAATACGATGATTGACAGAGTCAAAAGCCTTGGCCAGGTCGATGAAGACGGCTGCACAGTGCTGTCTTTTATCCATGGCAGTTATGATGTCGTTTAGTACCTTGAGCGTGGCTGAGGTGCACCTGTGACCAGCTCGGAAACCGGATTGCACAGCGGAGAAGGTACGGTGGGATTCTAAATTGTCTGTGATCTGTTTATTAACTTGGATTTCAAAGACTTTTGAAAGGCAGGGCAGGATGGATATAGGTCTGTACCAGTTTGGGTCTCAAGTTTCACTCCCTTTGAAGAGGGGGATGACCGCGGCAGCTTTCCAATCTTTAGGGATCTTGGACGAAACAAAAGAGAGGTTGGACAGACTGGTAATAGGGGTTTCAACAATGGAGGCGGATGTTTTAGAAAGAGAGGGTCCAGGTTGTCTTGCCCAGCTGATTTGTACGGGTCCAGGTTTTGTAGCTCTTTCAGAACATCTGCGATCTGGATTTGGGTGAAGGAGAAGCTAGGGAGGCTCGGGCAAGTAGCTGTGAGGGGTGCAGAGCTGTTGGCCCGGGGTTGGGGTAGCCAGGAGGAAAGCATGGCCAGCCGTATAGAAATGCTTATTGAAATTGTTGATTATCGGTGGTGACCGTGTCGCCTAGCCTCAGTGCAGTGGGCAGCTGAGAGGAGGTGTTCTTGTTCTCCGTGGACTTTACAGTGTCCCAAAAGTTTTTGGAGTTGTATTTTCAATGACGGTCTAGGAACAGTGGGTTAACTTCTTTGGGGTAGGTGGCAATATTTTCACATCCGGATGAAAAGCATGCCCAGAGTAAACGGCCTGCTACAAAGCCATAAAAGCTAGAATATGCATATTATTAGTAGATTTCGATAGAAGCCACTCTGAAGTTTCTAAAACTGTTAGAATGATGTCTGTGAGTATAACAGAACTCATATGGCAGGCAAAAACCTGAGATAAAATTCAACCAGGAAGTGGGAAATCTGAGGTTGGTCGTTTTTCAACTCAGCTCCTATTGAAACTACAGTGGGATATTGGTAAAGTTGCACTTCCTTCATTTCGTCTGCTTTTAGTGAACGCGTTTTGTGACTTTGGATTTGTTTACCAAACGCGCTAACAAAAGTAACTATTTGGACATAAATGATGGACATTACCGAACAAAACAAACATTTCTTGTGGAAGTGGGAGTCCTGGGAGTGCATTCCGATGAAGAGCAGCAAAGGTAAGTGAAGGTTTATAATGCTATTTATGACTTTTGTTGACTGCATAATATGGCGGATATATTTGTGTCTTGATTGGGCTCTGAGCGCCAACTCAGATTATTGCATGGTTTGCTTTTCTGTAAAGCTTTTTTGAAATCTGACACAACGGTTGCTTTAAGGAGAAGTGCATCTAAAATGTCTTTTAGCAATGTTTATTATGAGTATTCCTGTAAATTGATGTGGCTCTCTGCAAAATCAAAGGGTGTTTTGAAACTTCTGAATGTAATGCGCCAATGTA
This sequence comes from Oncorhynchus tshawytscha, assembly GCF_018296145.1. NCBI lineage: Eukaryota > Metazoa > Chordata > Actinopteri > Salmoniformes > Salmonidae > Oncorhynchus > Oncorhynchus tshawytscha. The sequence continues at coordinate 91,802,253 of NC_056429.1, read as the reverse complement.
AACTCAGATTTTTGGATATAAATATGAACTTTACCGAACAAAACATACATGTATTGTGTAACATGAACTCCTATGAGTGTCATCTGATGAAGATCATCAAAGGTTAGTGATTCATTTGATCTATATTTCTGCTTTTGTGAATCGTCTCTTTGGCTGGAAAAATGGCTGTGTTATTCTGTGAATAGGCACTCACCTAACATAATTGTTTGGTTTGCTTTCGTCGTAAAGCCTTTTTGAAATCGGACACTGTGGCTGGATTTAAATCGGACACTGTTGCTGGTATCTTTAAAATTGTGTAAAATACTTGTATGTTTGAGGAACTTTAATTATGGGATTTCTCTTGTTTTGAATTTGGAGCCCTGCAGTTTCACTGGCTGTTGAAGAAGCTACCGTCTCACGTACCCTAGAGATTAACTGCCTTGTTCAGGTGCAGAACGACAGATTTTTACCTTGTCAGCTTGGGGATTTGATCTTGCAACCTTTCGGGTTACCAGTCCAACGCTCTAACCACTAGGCTACCTGCCACCACCAAGGAGATGTGTTTGGTTAGGAGATGTGTTCGTTTTGGAGATTTGTTAGGTTAGTATATTTTGACACTCCCTGATTTGGTGGAAATCAAATAAATCAAGTTGTTTTTACAGGACCTCCTGAACTGCCAAAAGCAGACATATTTCTACCCAGAATTCACTCTGTCTGCGCTCCGCAGAGGCACAGGAGAGGATACAAGTGGACATGTGCAAGTGAAGATATTTGTCAAGTCCACTGGAGGGCTTTGACTTATAATCCTCTCCAAGCCTGCAGGACTACTGCAACATTCATCTCTAATAGCAGGTTGATTATCAACAAGTCAGTAATTTAGCATGTTCCCAACATCTGCTTGCTGTCCTTCCTGAAAGTGTCAAGGCCTCATTTCTACACCCAGGCCCAGTCCTACACTCCCATACTGAGATTAAAACTGATTTTACCTTTTTGCAATTGCAATTGTTTTACATATTAAAAATAAATACCTCATTTACATAAGTATTCAGAACCTTTGCTATGAGACTCGAAATGGAGCTCAGGAGCATCCTGTTTTCACTGATCATCCTTGAGATGTTTCTACAACTTGATTGGAGTTCACTACAAGACAGGATTGTGTCGAGGTACAGATCTGGGGAAGGATATCAAAACATGTATGAAAAATTGTCTCAAAGAACACAGTGGCTTCCATCATTCTTAAATGGAAGAAGTTTGGAACCACCAAGACTCTTTCTAGAGCTGGCCGCCTGGCCAAACTGAGCAGTCGGGGAAGAAGGGCCATGTTCAGGGAGGTGAACAAGAACCTGATGGTCACTCTGACAGAGCTCAAGAGTTCCTCTGTGGAGATGGGAGAAATTTACAGAAAGACAACCATCTCTGCAGCACTCCACCAACCCGGCCTTTACGGTAGAATGGTCAGATGGAAGCCACTCCTCAGTAAAAGACACATAACAGCCCAATTGGAGTTTGCCAAAAGGCACATAAAGACTCTCAGACCATGAGAAACAAGATTCTCTGGTCTGATGAAACTAAGATTGAACTATTTGGCCTGAATGCCAAGCATCATGTTTTGTGGAAATCTGGTACCATCCCTACGGTGAAGCATGGTGGTGCAGCATCATGCTGTGCGGATGTTTTTCAGCGGCAGGGACTGGAAGACTAGTCAGGATCGAGGGAAAGATGATCAGAGCAAAATATAGAGAGGGATCCTTGATGAAAACCTGTTCCAGAGCGCTCTGAACCAGACTGGGGCAAAGGTTCACCTTCCAACAGGACAATGACCTTAAGCACACATCCAAGACAATGCAGAAGTGGCTTTGGGACAAGTCTCGGAATGTCCCTGAGTGGCCCAGTCAGAGCCCGGAATTTAACCTGATCTACCACTTCTGGAGAGACTTGAAAATAGCATTCTGAGAGCAATCTGCAGAGACGTATGGGAGAAACTCCCCAATTACAGTTGTGCAAAGCTTGTAGCGTCATACCCAAGAAGACTCAATGCTGTTATCGCTGCTAAAGGTGCTTCAACAAAGTACTGAGTGAAGGGTCTGAATACTTAAGTAAATGTGATATTTCAGTTTTTATGTTTAATAATTAGCAAAAATGTCAAAAACTTGTTTTGCTTTGTCATTATGCTGTATTGTGTATAGATTGATGAGGAGAAAAAAAACAATTTAATACATTTTAGAATAAGGCTGTAGCAAAACAAAATGTGGAAAAAGTCAAGGGGTATGAATACTTTCTGAAAGCACTGTATAAGGACATAACCAGTCACTCACTAACCCCCATTTAGGGCGCCCCAACAAACATACACTATATACAGCTTCCTCCTCTCCAACTGTAAGGGTTTACAACAATATGTAATGATGTGACTAACTCTACATGGGTCTACGTTAAATCCCTTCTATCTCCTCTGCTCTTCCTTGCCCTAGTGTGCACTCTGCCCTCTCCAGAATGACTTCAGGTGAAACTGTAGTGGGAAGTCAATTCGTCCCTCAACCCGCAGGTCATTTGATTGACACATTCCACCCTGCCCAGAGGATGGGCGGCTGATTGAGGCCTGGAATACTATTCTCCAGTATTGCTCCTCTCTGATTGGCTCTCATCACCAGGGCATCTAAAAGACCACACTGTTCTTCTTCTACAATGATTCTCCAGCCTCTCTCCCCTTCCCCCCACAGACCGTTCTCATGGCAGCAGCCACCAGCTCCCCGAAAAGCCTAATGGAATCAATTTAGACCCCTCCAGCAAGGTGGTTTTGATAACATCTGAAATGTTCACAATGTAAACTTAGCATATAAACACTCTTGGTCAGCAGAAGTTTAGAAATGCCTTTTTTAAACACCAGAAAAAAGTCTCCTTTTGACGGATGGGTTGTCATGTATTCATCATTTAGTTTGTCATACTATGTCCAGATCAAATATAAATGTGTACCTGCAAAAGTGAATGGGGCATGGAAAAGAAAATGTAGGCCTTGCACCTTTAATAACTTCTCATTAATGAGCTCAGTAAATATGGTGGCTGTGGTCGGCACCTCAATAACCTCGCACTAGTGAGCTCAGTAAATATGGTGGCTGTGCTCTGTACCTTACAACCTCTCAATAGTGAGCTCAGTAAATATGGTGGCTGTGGTCGGCACCTCAATAACCTCGCACTAGTGAGCTCAGTAAATATGGTGGCTGTGCTCTGTACCTTACAACCTCTCAATAGTGAGCTCAGTAAATATGGTGATAACATCAAGGTCGCTGTGGTCTGTTACTTGTAACTTCTCATTAGTGAGCTCAGTTTATTTGGTGGCTGTGGTCTGCACCTTTACAGAAACACAAACACACACTAAGGACTAATTGCAACGCTAATCTGAGGCACTGAGGAAAACCAAATGTCTGCAGTGAACAGAAAATAAACACAATTACCGATATGAAAAATATACTGCGTGTTATGGTGGCTGTGCTCTGTACCTTACAACCTCTCATTAGTGAACTCAGTAAATATGGTGGCTGTGCTCTGTACCTTACAACCTCTCATTAGTGAACTCAGTAAATATGGTGGCTGTGCTCTGTACCTTACAACCTCTCATTAGTGAGCTCAGTAAATATGGTGGCTGTGCTCTGTACCTTACAACTTCACATTAGTGAGGTCAGTAAATATGGTGGCTGTGCTCTGTACCTTACAACTTCACATCAGTGAACTCAGTAAATATGGTGGCTGTGCTCTGTACCTTACAACCTCTCATTAGTGAACTCAGTAAATATGGTGGCTGTGCTCTGTACCTTACAACTTCACATTAGTGAGCTAAGTAAATATGGTGGCTGTGCTCTGTACCTTACAACCTCTCATTAGTGAACTCAGTAAATATGGTGGCTGTGCTCTGTACCTTACAACCTCTCATTAGTGAGCTCAGTAAATATGGTGGCTGTGCTCTGTACCTTACAACCTCTCATTAGTGAGCTCAGTAAATATGGTGGCTGTGCTCTGTACCTTACAACTTCATTAGTGAGCTCAGTAAATATGGTGGCTGTGCTCTGTACCTTACAACTTCACATTAGTGAACTCAGTAAATATGGTGGCTGTGCTCTGTACCTTACAACCTCTCATTAGTGAGCTCAGTAAATATGGTGGCTGTGCTCTGTACCTTACAACCTCTCATTAGTGAACTCAGTAAATATGGTGGCTGTGCTCTGTACCTTACAACCTCTCATTAGTGAGCTCAGTAAATATGGTGGCTGTGCTCTGTACCTTACAACTTCACATTAGTGAGCTCAGTAAATATGGTGGCTGTGCTCTGTACCTTACAACTTCACATTAGCTCAGTGAGTGCTCAGTAAATATGGTGGCTGTGCTCTGTACCTTACAACTTCACATCAGTGAACTCAGTAAATATGGTGGCTGTGCTCTGTACCTTACAACCTCTCATTAGTGAACTCAGTAAATATGGTGGCTGTGCTCTGTACCTTACAACCTCTCAATAGTGAGCTCAGTAAATATGGTGGCTGTGCTCTGTACCTTACAACTTCACATTAGTGAGCTCAGTAAATATGGTGGCTGTGCTCTGTACCTTACAACTTCACATTAGTGAACTCAGTAAATATGGTGGCTGTGCTCTGTACCTTACAACTTCACATTAGTGAGCTCAGTAAATATGGTGGCTGTGCTCTGTACCTTACAACTTCACATTAGTGAGCTCAGTAAATATGGTGGCTGTGCTCTGTACCTTACAACCTCTCATTAGTGAGCTCAGTAAATATGGTGGCTGTGCTCTGTACCTTACAACCTCTCATTAGTGAGCTCAGTAAATATGGTGGCTGTGCTCTGTACCTTACAACCTCTCATTAGTGAGCTCAGTAAATATGGTGGCTGTGCTCTGTACCTTACAACCTCTCAATAGTGAGCTCAGTAAATATGCTGGCTGTGCTCTGTACCTTACAACTTCACATTAGTGAGCTCAGTAAATATGGTGGCTGTGCTCTGTACCTTACAACTTCACATTAGTGAACTCAGTAAATATGGTGACTGTGCTCTGTGCTCTGTACTAAAACCTCCCATTAGTGAACTCAGTAAATATGGTGGCTGTGCTCTGTACCTTACAACCTCTCATTAGTGAGCTCAGTAAATATGCTGGCTGTGCTCTGTACCTTACAACTTCACATTAGTGAGCTCAGTAAATATGGTGGCTGTGCTCTGTACCTTACAACCTCTCAATAGTGAGCTCAGTAAATATGGTGATAACATCAAGGTCGCTGTGGTCTGTTAGTTATAACTTTTCATTAGTGAGCTCAGTTTAGTTGGTGGCTGTGGTCTGCACCTTTACAGAAACACAAACACACACTAAGGACTAATTGCGCTAATCTGAGGCACTGAGGAAAACCAAATGTCTGCAGTGAACAGAAAATAAACACATTTACCGATATGAAAAATATACTGCGTGTTACATCTTTTATGTTCCTGCCAAGACGGACAGGCCGGTCATTCAGCTCACCAGGGATATTGTGGCAGGAGAGTAACAAACACCCAATACCTACTGGGATAGATATCATATGTCTGGTTTACCATACTACATGGAATTTACTTTTGGTTTTCCAGCATTCTAAAGATGTCACTCTATTTGTTTTAGTTTGTGTACTAAATACATCATGAAGTGTTCATTTAACTCCTCTAATGATCCGTAATGCATGATGGTCCTCCGCTACAACAGGTGGCACTAAAAGAGAACTGGTAAGTCTAACACAGCTTGACCTTTGCCCCTTTTACACAACATCATGTGGAATGGGCTGAAGGATTTACAGAGATAATGATACATCTTCTCTGTGGTTTTGTTCCAATCTTGAGTTTTCAGAGATGACAGTTTGAGTCTCCACCCGCATCGTAAACGTCTCTCTTTGCAGTTCAGGCTTCTTCATTGAACCTCCATTAGTGCTTTATAGACACTGTGTCCTCCATCTTGATTGCCTTTTATGGACGCTTTTTAAAAAAGCGTCTTTAACTCCTTATCATGCCGCTGAGTTTTTCTGCTCTTCTCAAACAGAGTCTATCTCAAATTCTATTCTTTTGATGGAGATAATTCAGTTACATGGTCTTTTGCATTTATATTTATATCAGGCTACCACCATTTTACGAGAGGAGAGAGAGAGAGAGAGCATGAACGTGTGAGAGAGAGAGAGAATGAACGTGAGAGAGAGAGAGAGAGAGAGAGAGAGAGAGAGATGAACGAGTGCATGAGAGAGAGAGAGAGAGAGAGAGAGAGAGAGCATGAACGAGTGAGAGAGAGAGAGAGAGAGAGAGAGAGCATGAACGTGTGAGAGAGAGAGAGAATGAACGTGAGAGAGAGAGAGAGAGAGAGCATGAACAAGTGAGAGAGAGAGAGAGAGAGCATGAACGTGAGAGAGAGAGAGAATGAACGTGAGAGAGAGAGAGAATGAACGTGAGAAAGAGAGAGAGAATGAACGTGAGAGAGAGAGAGAGAATGAACGTGAGAGAGAGAATGAACGTGAGAGAGAGAGAGAGAATGAACTTGAGAGAGAGAATGAACGTGAGAGAGAGAGAGAGAGAGAGAGAGAGAGAGAGCATGAACGTGTGAGAGAGAGAGAATGAACGTGAGAGAGAGAGAGAGAGAGAGAGAGAGAGAGAGAGAGAGAGAATGAATGTGAGAGAGAGAATGAACGTGAGAGAGAGAGAGAGAGAATGAATGAACGTGAATGAACGTGAGAGAGAGAGAGAGAGAGAGAGAGAGAGAGAGAGAGAGAGAGAGAGAGAGAGAGAGAGAGAGAGAATGAATGAGAGAGAGAGAGAGAGAGAGAGATGAATGAATGAGAGAGAGAGAGAGAGAGAGAGAGAGAGAATGAATGAGAGAGAGAGAGAGAGAGAGAGAGAGAGAGAGAGAGAGAGAGAGAGAGAGAGAGAGAGAGAGAGAGAGAGAGAGAGAGAGAGAGATGAATGAGAGAGAGAGAGAGATGACAAAGAAAAAGTGAAATGTGGTGAGAGATATGTAGTGGCAATGTAAATATATGTTTCCAACGCCAAATAAGCCCTTAAATTGAAATGTAATTGAATTGATATATTACAGCCAACAAGTGGTACTTGTTTATTTTCCTAATTATGCATATCAGTTGAAATGTGATCCTGGTATGATGTGGGAACACCGGAGCTAATTATAGTGTAACTCAAACCCTAATGAACCAATAAACACACAAACACACTCTAAAGTCTATCCCTACTTATTAATAACAGGAATGTCCCAGTTAACCACATGCAGCCACCTATGATGCACTGAGCTGTCCAGCACCACCACAAGATATACACATCCCACTGGGCACAAACGTCGGATCAACGTCTAGTTTTGATTTACATTTGGTTAAGGTGTCAACTAAAGTGAATTCAATGTGAAATCAACTGAAATGTAAATGTGATGATGTTGATTCGATTTGGAAATCTGACTGGCTTTGCAAAAAGTCATCAAAGTAAGTATTTTTTACAATTATTTATTCACCAAACGTTTAACCTAATAAATCATTAAGGAAATTGTGGATTTTTTTCCACTCAACCTTTTGTTTCTTATTTTTGTTTTGTACTTTCTGACCCTTTTTTCTCCCCAATTGGTAGTTACGGTCTGGTCCCATCGCTGCAACTCCCCTACGGAATCGGGTGAGGTGAAGATCAAGAGCCATGCATCCTCCGAAACACGACCCTGCTAAGCCAAACTGCTTCTTGACACATCGCTCGCTTAACCTGGAATATTCCCTTACGTTGATTACTTTTTGCCATTCCAAACGGTTTTCTATCTTGATTCAACGTCATCACATTGAATTTTGTGGTTGAAATTAAGTGGATTCAACCTGTTTTTGCCCAGGGTGATTAGACAGCAGCATCGTAATAACATGAACCCTCAAACTATGATATTTGGAGTGAACTAGGCCTACCTATCTTAAATCAAAGCCCTAATAACATGATTATATTTTGAAAGCAGACTATCACACCTCTGTATAATCTAGCATTTGATCCCTGTGCACAACATAAGATGCAACACCATGTCATTCAATAAGACACACTGGACTACACACGGGAGAAACTTAATACTCCAGTACTGGGTTTTAGAGAGCACCTCACTGTACAACTATACTAAACCACTAGTTTTGTAATATGTGGGCAAGTACTAAGACACACTACTGGGCAAATACTGACACTGAGACAAGCTGCATCATGCTTTAGACTGATGACAGACAGTGAATATATTTCCCTAAATTCAATGTGAGAAATGAGTATGGAGTATCTACTGTGTCATCTGTGATTATCAATTCTGAATTGAGATGTTTCTGATGTTATAAACAAATATCACTAGAGGTAGGTAGAGGTACAGTATATCTAGAGGTAGGTAGAGGTACAGTATATATAGAGGTAGGTAGAGGTATAGTATATCTAGAGGTAGGTATAGGTACAGTATATCTAGAGGTAGGTAGAGGTACAGTATATCTAGAGGTAGGTAGAGGTACAGTATATCTAGAGGTAGGTAGAGGTACAGTATATCTAGAGGTAGGTAGAGGTACAGTATATCTAGAGGTAGGTAGAGGTACAGTATATCTAGAGGTAGGTAGAGGTACAGTATATCTAGAGGTAGGTAGAGGTACAGTATATCTAGAGGTAGGTAGAGGTACAGTATATCTAGAGGTAGGTAGAGGTACAGTATATCTAGAGGTAGGTAGAGGTAGGTAGAGGTACAGTATATCTAGAGGTAGGTAGAGGTAGAGGTACAGTATATCTAGAGGTAGGAGGTAGAGGTACAGTATATCTAGAGGTAGGTAGGTAGAGGTACAGTATATCTAGAGGTAGGTAGAGGAGGTACAGTATATCTAGAGGTAGAGGTAGGTAGAGGTACAGTATATCTAGAGGTAGGTAGAGGTACAGTATATCTAGAGGTAGAGGTACAGTATATCTAGAGGTAGGTAGAGGTACAGTATATCTAGAGGTAGGTAGAGGTACAGTATATCTAGGTAGGTAGGAGGTAGGTAGAGGTACAGTATATCTAGAGGTAGGTAGAGGTACAGTATATCTAGAGGTAGGTAGAGGTACAGTATATCTAGTAGGTAGAGGTACAGTATATCTAGAGGTAGGTAGAGGTACAGTATATCTAGAGGTAGGTAGAGGTACAGTATATCTAGAGGTAGAGTACAGTATATCTAGAGTACTATATCTAGAGGTAGGTAGAGGTACAGTATATCTAGAGGTAGGTAGAGGTACAGTATATCTAGAGGTAGGTAGAGGTACAGTATATCTAGAGGTAGGTAGAGGTAGTGTCACACCCTGATCTGTTTCACCTGTCTTTTTTTATTTAATTTTTTTCTTATGGGGTGGATCAGCTTTAATATTGTGGATAGATTGTTGCTTCCATCAATGTAATTGTCTGCGTCATTTCCCCATCTATTTTTGGGGTAAATATATAGACTCGTATACATACATACATACACATAGCCTTATACATACAGTCGGGAGAACAAGTATTTGAAACACTGCTGACATTGCAGGTTTTCCTACCAAATTTTTATCATAGGTACACTTCAACTGTGAGAGACGGAATCTAAAACAAAAATACAGAAAATCACATTGTATGATTTTTAAGTCATGAATTTGCATTTTATTGCATGACAAGTATTTGATACATCAGAGTTTTTCTTCAAGAATCCCTCCTGTTCTCCACTCATTGCCTGTATTAACTGCACCTGTTTGAACTCGTTACCTTTATAAAAGAGACCTGGATGATCCGAGGAGGAATGGGAGAAGGTCATGTGGTCTGATGAGACAAATATAGCTTTTTGGTCAAACTCCACTCGCTGTGTTCGGAGGAAGAAGAAGGATGAGTACAACCCCAAGGACACCATCCCAACTGTGAAACATGGAGGTGGAAACATCATTCTTTGGGGATACTTTTCTGCAAAGGGGACAGGACGACTGCACCGTATTGAGGGGAGGATGGATGGGGCCATGTATCGCGAGATATTGGCCAACAACCTCCTTCCCTCAGTAAGAGCATTGAAGATGGGTCGTGGGTGGGTCTTCCAGCATGACAACGACCCGAAACACACAGCCAGGGCAACTAAGGAGTGGCACCGTGAAAAGCATCTCACGGTGCCTTCTTCCATTTTCTAATAATTGCGCCAACAGTTGTTGCCTTCTCACCTTCTCATCCCAGCCTTGTGCAGGTCTACAATTTTATCCCTGATATCCTTACACAGCTCTCTGGTCTTGGCCATTGTGGAGAGGTTGGAGTCTGTTTGATTGAGTGTGTGGACAGGTCTCTTTTATACAGGTAACGAGTTCAAACAGGTGCAGTTAATACAGGTAATGAGTGGAGAACAGGAGGGATTCTTGAAGAAAAACTAAGAGGTCTGTGAGAGCCAGAATTCTTACTGGATGGTAGGTTATCAAATACTTATGTCATGCAATAAGATGCAAATGAATGACTTAAAAATCATAGAATGTGATTTTCTGGATTTTTGTTTTAGATTCTGTCTCTCACAGTTGAAGTGTACCTATGATAAAAATTACAGACCTCTACATGCTTTGTAAGTAGGAAAACCTGCAAAATCGGCAGTGTATCAAATACTTGTTCTCCCCACTGTATATGTACACTGCTGTTCAAAAGTTTGGAGTCACTTAGAAATGTCCTTGTTTTTTAAAGATAAGCACATTTTCTAGTGTAGACACTGTTAATGTTGTAAATGACTATTGTAGCTGGAAACGGCTGATTTTTGGGGGAATATCTACATAGGTGTACGGAGTGCCATTATCAGCAATGATCACTCCTGTGTTCCAATGGCACATTGTTTTAGCTAATCCAAGTTTATCATTTTAAAAGACTAATTGAGCATTAGAAACCTGTTTGCAATTATGTTAGCACAGCTGAAGACTGTAGTCCTGATTTAAAGAAGCAATAAAACTTGCCTTCTTTAGACTAGTTGAGTATCTGGAGCATCAGTTTTGTGGGTTCGATTACAGGCTCAAAATGGCCAGAAACAAAGAACTTTCTTCTGAAATTCGCCCGTCTATTCTTGTTCTGAGAAATGAAGACTTTTCCATGTGAGACATTGCCAAGAAACTGAAAATCTCGTAGAACGCTCTGTACTACTCCCTTCACAGACACCGCAAACTGGCTCTTTTTGGTGCCAGAGAGAATGACAACTAGCTTGATTAAGACTCTGCCATGGACATCTCACTAGGTCAGGGTATTTAAGCCTCCATATATCCACTAATTCCAATATATCCATGACATTCATGATGTCCTTAAGTGCCTGAGTGTGATAGTTTGTAGTACGGTCCATAGAGGTATTCAAAACCGTATTAAAATCCCCCACCATAAAATAGAGTCCAGTGTTGCTTGTAGAGTTGATAAATTCGTATATATATTTTCAAGAAGCTTGGATAATCATTATTTGAACTGTATGGGATAAAAAGCCATATCTGTTTATTGTCCAATAACATATTTAAAATAATCCATCTACCTTGATGATCTGTTTGGACATTTTGCACATTTGGATCAAAATTACTCTTAGTTAATATACATTTCTTTGCCCATGGGAGAAACACATTTTCCCCCCCAGCCTTTTTCCACAAAACTTATTCTAAAATTGTTGAATTAGTTTCCTGTAAACAATACATATTATATTCCTTCTTTTCAGCCAGGTAAATACTGATTGTCTTTTCTTATTATCTGCTAAGCCATTACAATTATAACTGGCTATACTTATTTCACCAACTACCATAATGAGACACAAGTTTCAATTCCATTAGTCATAATATATGTTTGTAATTGTAGCATTAAAAAGTAACATGTTGATTGAGTGTCTAAATAGCTGTACCATGACATTTGCATTGCTACTAAGTAAACCTTGGTCCCCACCATTCCACCTGCTAAAACCCCTCCTCATCCAGAATTGGGTTGTCATCCCAATGCCTGCAGACCACCCTCGATCCCCGGATCCCATGGCCCCGGAGGGAGCGGGACCCATCCTTCGAAAAGAGCACAGAGTGCCACCCACAAAACAGAAGCAGATCAACCACCAAATGCATTTCCATTGCTCTCACCTCGATTTGTATTAAATATAGGCATTACAAAATGTATATATTGTTTATCTCATTTTCGATAATTAGCTGTTAATATCTGTTGTAATGTTGGCAGTTTATGCAAAGGAATATTACTTCTCACCAGTCTTGCCATTACCAAAATGACATTATGGCAAGCAATTATTATTTTAGTAAACACCTACCCTATCACTCAAACCCTTTCCCCAAACCCTTTCCCCCACAACAACCATAAATAGAGATTCTCAACAGTTGCACCATCCCAGAGCCCAACTCAAGAAAGGTCTTGATTTACGAATGCTTATACAGTTGCAGCTGGGGAGATTTGATAAACCATTGTCCCGTCCTAGGTGATGGAGGTCAGATATACCCCCTTCCCCTGAAACACCCACACATGGTCCCCCGTAGTGACCATATTCCCAAGCATCTCCGTGCAGTCAGACCTTTGATTTTGTGCCACCAGGGCCACAATAATATACCCCCTCTCTGAATGTCCGAATGTGACCCCCTCCCCATGGGTTACTGCAGCTAGTGTTGCCAGCACTGCCACTGCCTGGGTGGGGGCACCCCACTGGAATCCCCACCGGCTAGGTACAAGGTCATCAAGGTTCTCATTAGCAGCTTTGAGAATTTCCTTGTACATTATGATCTCCCATCAGGGGGCTCTGGCTTTGCAGGACCAACCCTGCCAGGCAGGCTCAGAATCTTGAGGGGGCGGTGTTGTTCTAGACGGTCTCTGACCACATTTTGGCTGCACATAGGCCGCTTACAGCAGGCCCATAAAACAGATAGGGACTTCTCCTTAGTATCTGGGTCGTTCAGGTGGGTGTCTAGTGTATAGGGTTGTGGACCGTTCCATCAATATAGGACCATAAATAAATAAAAATGAATTGATGTATAATTTATTTTAAAAATGTTGTTCCCCATGATAGGACAATAAATACATTAGATGTATAATTTATTTTAAAATGCTGTTCCACCATGACAGGGAAATGAATAAGTAAATAAGATGGATAATTCATTCGAAAATGTATATACCTCATCTGCACAAAATTGAAAGCTCTCTCACAACCCCTGCTCACAGACGCACATTGGTTCTGGGATATGCAACCATTTCTATTCTCACTCAGCACCACACTTTCCCAAACATGAAAAAACACACACCACACCATCCATCTCAACACATCCACACATCCACACATACCCACATACTGTGCCTTCTGTCTGCTGTGTTTTAATGTCCACCATGTTAAATTAGTGCTTTTGTGTTCCAATTAGTTCAATTTGAAGATAGAAAATATATATTTTTTGTCATTGTGTTATTACAATCCATAACAGGGCTATAATTGTGTGTTTCATTATTTGTCTCCTCTGAGAACTTTGTAATTTTTAGATTTTTTTGCCATGGAGTAGTCTTTGTGACTGAACAAAGAACAACTGGTTAAATATAAAATTATGGTTAAAAGCCTTGGTAAAATACTTGCTGGAACGAAAATTGGCATGAATGACCATTTCCCGAAGGAAGTTGCAGAACAGCGCAAAGTTCTGTATCCAATTTTCAAGGAAAATAGATTGAAAGGGAAACGTGTAGCTCTCTTTGGTGATAAACTGTATATTGTTATGTTCATTAACTTCGGTTTCAATGTTATTGACTGTTTCTTTTAGCTTGTTTGTGTCTTTCTTCAATGTCACAGCTTTTTGTCTCGATGCATGCTTTCAACTCTTTTCTGACTGGTTCAAGTATGCCCAGATTGTCATTTATTCGTTTTAACAGATCGGTTTCGACCTTTACTATTCCCGGTGGTGAAAGTATTAAATCGTCTGTGTCTGTAGAAGTCACATTTTAATTTTTAATACAAGTTCCCTTGTCTTAATCGCCGTCATTTTTGGGTGTCGCTTCTTTTCGTAATATTTGTCGATACATTTCTCTAGTCTTATGATTTGTTTTATGTTGTTATTCAGATTGAAGGTTATTACCAACCAGATTGTGTAGTGCTAATATTTAGTCTAATTTACCAATATTGAATATTACGTTTTTATCTTGAGGTGGTCTTACATAGCTGTGTTCAGTCCGCCATCTTGAATGTTTCACCTGTCTTTGTGCTTGTCTCCACCCCCTCTAGGAGTCTTCCATCTTCCCCATTATTCCCTTTGCATTTATACCTGTTTTCTTGTTAGTCTGTTGCCAGTTCGTCTTGTTCGTGAAACCTTCCAGCATTTTGTTCCCCTGCTCCTGCCTGTTTCTTGTTTCTGTTTTCTAGTCCTTCCCGGTTTTGACCCTTCTGCCTACCCTGACCCTGAGCCTGCCTGCTGTTTTTGTACCTTACACCACCTAACTGGATTACTGACCCCTGCCTGCACTGACCCTGAGAGTGCCTGCTGTTCTTTAACCTTTGAGCTTTTGCCTTTAACCTGTCGTTTGCCTGTCCCTGTTTTAGAAATAAACTTTTGTTTCTTCTACACTGTCTGCATCTGGGTCATTCCTGAAACGTGATAGTGCGAACTGGCCCTGCAGACTCGGACCAGCTCTACAATGTCCTCTGGTCCCAAAGAGCCCCCACTGGAAGGCAAAAGGAGTTGCTTTGTGGTCTTATGGAAGAGTTCCAGACCTTGTCCGAACGTCATGACCAATCATTAAACACATTGCTGGAGAAATTCTGTGGCGTTAACCTCCCAGCCCCTTAGTAACCTGGCTGTTAGTAGCGCCGTCACCCTGGTTACCCGGGAATCCCGCTTACCTCCCCGGAGCGCTTCGATGGAGAGTCGGCCACCTGCAGCCCTCCTCCTTTCCCTCGGACACCCTCTAAGATAGCGTACCTCATCACAATGATGTCGGGGGGCTCTCACCTGGGCTATGGCAGTATGGGTTCAACAGTTGGCCGTATGCTCCAGTCTGGAGGAGTTTGTGTCAGAGGTAAAGAAGGTTTTCCATGCTCCATTGTCCGGGAGAGAGGCTGCCCGGAAGTTACTCCAGCTTCGGCAAGGCTCCCGCAGTGTGGAAGACCATGCAGTGGATTTCGGGCACACTGGCAGCGGAGAGTGCCTGGAACCCAGAATTACTGTACGGTATGTTCCTGCACGGCGTTTCAGAGGAAGTAAAGGACGAGCTTGCTTCCCAGGAACTACCAACGGATCTCAACTCCCTCACCGTCTTGACCATTCGGATCAATGGGTGACTACGGGAACGAAGGAAGGAGAGGAGATTCGATTCCACCTCATCTCCGAGGTATCCCGGAAGTCCCCGACAGCTCTGTTGCCGAGAGAACCCGAGGGTGCCCGAGTTCCTCAGAGAGTCTCCGAAGGCTGCCGATTCACCTCTTCCCGAGCCCATGCAACTAGGCAGAGCTAGGCTGTCTCCAGATGAATGGCTATACAGGCTTCACACTAAGACCGCCTGTATTGCGGGACTACTGGTTATTTCGTCTCCACCTGCCCATTAACTTTTTATGGCTGCAGGGGTAGTATTGAGTAGCTTGAGTACCTCTGATGACCCCCCTCCACTATTTTCTCACCTCCATTATTTCTAAATATTTAAGGACCTCTGACTCTGAGGACCATGTGATCAAATCAAATCAAATCAAATCAAATTTATTTATATAGCCCTTCGTACATCAGCTGATATCTCAAAGTGCTGTACAGATCATTGTTGGATGAAAAGGTGCCCATTGTAAACGGCCAGCTCCTCAGTCTCAGTTGCTAATATATTAATATATGCATATGTATTATTAGTATTGGATAGAAAACGCTTGAAGTTTCCAAAACTGTCAAAATATTGTCTGTGAGTATAACAGAACTGATATTGCAGGCGAACCTGAGGAAAATCAAAACAGGAAGTGGCTTCTATTTTGAAAACTCCATGTTCCATATCCTCCCTTTGCTCCATTTAAAGGGATATGAACCAGATTCCTTTTCCACTTCCTCAAGGTGTCAACAGTCTTCAGATATAGTTTCAGGCTTTTATTTTGAAAAATGAGCCAGAACGATAACATCGTGTCAAGTGGTCACATAAGTTTTTCTCGTGCAACAGAGTTTGGATAGGTATTGCTTTTCCCTCTCCTACTGTGAAAGACATTTGCGGTTGATATATTATCGATTATATATTTTCAAAACAACCTGAGGATTGATTATAAAAAATGTTTGACATGTTTCTGTGGACATTATGGAAACTATCTGGAATTTGTCTGCGTTGTCGTGACCGCTCTTTCCTGTGGATTTCTGAACATAATGCGACAAACAAACTGAGGTATTTTGGATCTAAAAATAATCTTTATGTAACTGGGAGTCTCGTGAGTGAAAACATCCAAAGATCATCAAAGGTAAACGATTAATTTGATTGCTTTGCTGATTTTCGTGACCGAGCTAGCTGATGCTAAGTGTACTTAATGTTTATCATGCGATCGATAAATTTACACAAACGCTTGGATTGCTTTCGCTGTAAAGCATAATTTCAAAATCTGACACGACAGGTGGATTGACAAAAGGCTAAACTGTGTTTTCCTATATTGCACTTGTGATTTCATGAATATAAATATTTATAGTAATATTTACTGTATGTAGCGCTATGCTATTCAGCGGTTGTTGATGACACTTATCCCGATATCGGGATTGCAGCCATAACAAGTTAAAAGACCAAGCTCACCGATAGGAGTGAGTACTCTTGTGGTACATACAGAGAACTTTTCCTCTCCCCTTACTCACATGCCTTTTCATGCCACGTTGCTGTGGGGGAACCAGTCGAAATTTCTCCGGGTCCTCATCGACTCTGGGGCCGATGAGAGATTTATGGACGCTACCCTGGCTTCTGAGCCGGATATCCGCACTTAGCCCCTCTCCAGTCCCATGGATGTTAGAGCACTGGATCGGCGCTCTATAG
The DNA here is from genome assembly GCF_018296145.1 of Oncorhynchus tshawytscha. Lineage (NCBI taxonomy): Eukaryota > Metazoa > Chordata > Actinopteri > Salmoniformes > Salmonidae > Oncorhynchus > Oncorhynchus tshawytscha. The sequence goes on along the minus strand of NC_056429.1, from coordinate 91,785,299 downwards.
TCCGGGTCACCCACGATACCACCCCCATCCACCTACGTGTGTCAGGGAACCATAACGATATTATCCTGTTTCTGCTCATTAAGTCTCCTCCGTTTCCCGTGGTATTGGGATTTTCCTGGCTCCAGCGACACAATCCCCTCATTGACTGGTCTGCCGGTGCCGTCATTGGCTGGAGCCCATTCTGCCACACCCATCTTCCTGGGGCCTCTGAAGTTGCCTCGGATCTCTCTGCCATTCCCGCGGAGTACCAGGATCTCCGGGAGGTGATCAGTAAGGCCTGTTGTTCTGGACCCTTTGCACCCTCTGTGGATTATTGACCCCTGCCTGCCTTTGACCTGTCACTTGCCTGCCCCTGCTTCAAAAAGAAAAGTTTGTTTCTTCAACACTGTCTGCATCTGGGTCATGCCTGAAACGTGATAGATACAGTATATCTAGAGGTAGGTAGAGGTACAGTATATCTAGAGGTACTTCTTCTTTAATATCCCCTGCTATATATTTATGAAACTTTAAATAATCCAATTGAAATTTTAGAAAGCACACATTCATAAAATGTTAACCACCCAAACAATTATGAAATTGTGTTAAAAATCAACATCATATTATTGAAACCTTTCTGATGACTAGATTGAATTAAAATGTATACTAGCAGAGGTTTCAAATAGTCTGCGAGACAGAGTACATATACTGTAAGTATATTCATATTATATGACTATATTCAGCCATGCATGATATCACCCATTTGTAATAACTCTCAGTATGTGTGGGAATGTTAACATGCACGGGCCAGAAATGGAGAAATGCAATGGCATGCCGTTTGAGTGTTTCCAGTGTAATCAATGTGTGGGGCTGTCTTCATGGTTCCAGTGTAATTGATGTGTGTGGCTATCTTCCTGTTTCCGGTGTAATTAACATGTGGGGCTGTCTTCCTGTTTCCAGTGTGATTGATAAGTGTGGCTGTCTTCCTGTTTCCAGTGTAATTAATGTGTGGGGCTGTCTTCCTGTTTCCTGTGTAATTAATGAGTGTGGCTGTCTTCATGGTTTCAGTGTAATTAATGTGTGGGGCTGTCTTCCTGTTTCCAATGTAATTAGTGAGTGTGGCTGTCTTCATGGTTTCAGTGTAATTAATTTGTGGGGCTCTCTTCTTGTTTCCAATACAGCCTGCTAACAATCCTCTGAGCTCCAGCCAGGCACATGTGGCAGCTGGCATGCCTGTCCCAGGCCTACATTCAGGCCTACATTCAGGCCCAGGCCCAGGCCCAGGCCCGGGACACCCAGAGCAGCACACCACCACCGGTCCACCACCGGTCCATCACTGGGCATGCAGCGAGACAACTGGAGCCAGCACTGGAGAAGATAGAGCAGCCCGCTGCTCAGCACAGATAGAGTGCATTCTGAAAATGTCAGACCCTTTGAAGTTTTTCCACATTTTGTTACGTTACAGCTTTATTCTGAAATGGATTTAATCACTTTTTTTCCTCATCAAACTACTCACAATAACCCATAATGACAAAGAGAAAACAGGGCCTATTAATTGTTTGCAGAATTGTTTTTCTAAATTGAAATGTTCTATGAGACTCGAAATTGAGTTTAGGTGCATCCTGTTTAGGTGCATCCTGTTTAGGTGCATCCTGTTTATGTGCATCCTATTTAGGTGCACACTGTTTCCATTGATCATCCTTGAAATGTTTTTACAACTTGATTGGAGTCCATCTGTGGTAAATTCAATTGATTGTATATGAATTGGAAAGGCACACACCAGTCTATGTAAGGTCCCACAGTTCACAGTGCATGTCAGAGCAAAAACCAAGCCATGAGGTCGAAGGAATTTTCCGTAGAGACAGGATTGTGTCGAGGCACAGATCTGGGGAAGGGTACCAAAACATTTCTGCAGCATTGAAAGTCCCAAAGAAAACAGTGGCCTCAATCATTCTTAGATGGAAGAAGTTTGGAGCCACCAAGAGTCTTCCAAGAGCTGACCGCACAGCCAAAGTGAGCAATCGGGGGACAAAGGCCTTGGTCAGGTAGGTGTGCAAGAACCCGATGGTCACTCTGACAGAGCTCCAGAATTCATCTTTGGAGATGGCAGAACCTTCTAGAAGGACAACCATCTCTGCAGCACTCCACCAATCAGGTCTTTATGGTAGAGTGGCCAGAAGGAAGCCACTCTTCAGTAAAAGGCACATGACAGCCCGCTTGGAGTTTTCCAGAAGGTACCTAAGGTACTGAGACCATGAGAAACAATATTATTTGGTCTGAATAAACCAAGATTGAACTCTTTCGCCTGAATGCCAAGCATCACATCTGGAGGAAACCTGGTACCATCCTTACGGTGAAGCACAGTGGTGCAGCATCATGCTGTGGGGATGTTTTTCAGCGGCAGTGACTGGACTACTATTCAGGATCAAGGGAAAGATGAACAGAGCAAAATATAGAGAGACCATTGATGAAAACCTGCTCCAGAGCGGTCAGGAACTCAGACTGGGGTGAAGGTTCACCTTCCAACAGGACAACAACCCTAAGCACACAGCCAAGACAACACAGGAGTGGCTTAGGTACAATTCTCTGTATGTCCCTGAATGGCCTAGCCAGAGCCTGGACTCTGGAGAGACCTGAAAATATCTGTGCAGCGATGCTCCCATCCAACCTGATCGATTTTGAGAGGATCTACAAAGAATGTGTCACGCCCTGGTCAAAGTATTTTGTGTTTATCTTTATGTATTTGGTCAGGCCAGGGTGTGGCATGGGGTTTTTGTAATTGTGGTGTGTTTGTCTTGGGGTTTTGGTGGTGGTATTGGGATTGTAGCTTAGTGGGTTGTCTAGCAAGGTCTATGGCTGTCTGGAGTGGTTCTCAATCAGAGGCAGGTGCTTATCGTTGTCTCTGATTGGGAACCATATTTAGGCAGCCATATTCTTTGAGTTTGTCGTGGGTGATTGTCCTTAGTGTCTTACTTGTACTCTCTGTTAGTTTGCACTAGATAGGCTGTTTTCGGTTTTCATTACGTTTATTGTTTTGTCGTGTTTAGTGTTTAGTCGTGTTTAGTGTTTAGTCGTGTTTACGTTTTGTTTAATAAATATGGATCGCAATCGACACGCTGCAGTTTGGTCCGACTCTCCTTCATCACCACTAGAAAACCGTTACAGAATCACCCACCACCAACGGACCAAGCAGCGTGTTAACAGGCAGGAACCACAGGAGAGGCAACAGAGGCAGCAGCAGCAGGAGCAGCAGCAGCTGCAGTGGGAGAGGCTGCACCACCTGGAGAAATGGACATGGGAGGAAGAACTGGACGGTAAAGGACCCTGGGCTCAGCCTGGAGAATATCGCCGCCCCAAGGAAGAACTGGAGGCGGCGAAAGCTGAGAGGCGCAGATATGAGGAGGCAGCACGGCGTAGCGGATGGAAGCCTGAGAATCAGCCCCAAAAATTTCTTGGGGGGCTCAGGGAGAGTGTGGCAGAGTCAGGAGTCAGACCTGAGCCAACTCTCCCTGTTTATCGTGAGGAGCCAAGGAGGAGACCAGAACCAGAGACTGTGAAGGAGTTAATGGGGAAATTGGAGGAGAGAGAAATGAGGGAGTTGCTGTGTTGGTGCTTTTTGCATGGAATTCGCCCGACGGAACGTGTTGGGGATTTGATGGCACCTGGGTTAGCGCTCCATACTCGTCCTGAGGTGCGTGTTAGTCGGCTGGTGAAGTTGGTGCCACCTCACGCACCAGGCCTCCTGTGCACATCCCTAGCCTTGCACATCCTGTGCCAACACTGCTCTCAAGATCTCCAGTACGCCTTCACGGTCTAGCCCATCCTGTGCCACCTCCACACTCCAGTCCTCCGGTAGCAGCTCCCCGCTCCAGGCTTCCTGTGCGTGTCCTCGGTCCAGTACCACCAGTACCAGCACCACGCATCAGGCCTACAGTGCGCCTCGCCTCTCTAGCGCTGTTAGAGCTTTCCTCATCTCCAGCGCTGCCGGAGCCTCCCGCCTGTTCAGCGCAGCCAGAGCCTTCCTCCTCTACAGCGCTGCCGGAGCCTCCCGCCTGTTTAGCGCAGCCAGAGCCTTTCTCCTCTCCTGCGCTGCCGGAGTCTCCCGCCTATCTAGCGCTGTTAGAGCCTTCCTCATCTCCAGCGCTGCCAGAGTCTCCCGCCTGTTTAGCGCAGCCAGAGCCTTCCTCCTCTACAGCGCTGCCGGAGCCTCCCGCCTGTTTAGCGCAGCCAGAGCCTTTCTCCTCTCCTACGCTGCCGGAGTCTCCCGCCTGTTCAGCGCAGCCAGAGCCTTTCTCCTCTCCTACGCTGCCGGAGTCTCCCGCCTGTTCAGCGCAGCCAGAGCTGCCAGTCTACATGGAGCAGCCAGAGCTGCCAGTCTGCATGAAGCAGCCAGAGCTGTCAGTCTGCATGGAACAGTCAGAGCTGTCAGTCTGCATGGAGCAGCCAGAGCTGTCAGTCTACATGAAGCAGCCCGAGCTGCCAGTCTGCATGAAGCAGTCAGTCTACATGGAGCAGCCAGAGCTGTCAGTCCGCATGGAGCAGCCAGAGCTGTCAGTCTACATGAAGCAGCCCGAGCTGCCAGTCTGCATGAAGCAGCCAGTCTACATGGAGCAGCCAGAGCTGTCAGTCTGCATGGAGCAGCCAGAGCTGCCAGTCTGCATGAAGCAGCCAGTCTGCATGGAGCAGCCAGAGCTGTCAGTCTGCATGGAGCAGCCAGAGCTGTCAGTCTGCATGGAGCAGCCAGAGCTGCCAGTCTGCATGAAGCAGCCAGAGCTGTCAGTCTGCATGGAGCAGCCAGAGCGGCCAGTCTGCATGGAGCTGCCAGTCTGCAAGGAGCAGCCAGAGCTGTCAGTCTACATGAAGCAGCCCGAGCTGCCAGTCTGCATGAAGCAGCCAGTCTACATGGAGCAGCCAGAGCTGCCAGTCTGCATGAAGCAGCCAGAGCTGTCAGTCTGCATGGAACAGTCAGAGCTGTCAGTCTGCATGGAGCAGCCAGAGCTGTCAGTCTACATGAAGCAGCCCGAGCTGCCAGTCTGCATGAAGCAGTCAGTCTACATGGAGCAGCCAGAGCTGTCAGTCCGCATGGAGCAGCCAGAGCTGTCAGTCTACATGAAGCAGCCCGAGCTGCCAGTCTGCATGAAGCAGCCAGTCTACATGGAGCAGCCAGAGATGTCAGTCTGCATGAAGCAGCCAGAGCTGTCAGTCTGCATAGAGCAGCCAGTCTGCATGGAGCTGCCAGTCTGCATGGAGCTGCCAGTCTGCATGGAGCTGCCAGTCTGCAAGGAGCTGTCAGTCTGCACGGAGCTGTCAGTCTGCACGGAGCTGCCAGTCTGTAAGGAGCTGCCAGTCTGCAAGGAGCTGCCAGTCAGCCCGGAGCCGCCAGAGCGGTCAGTCTGTAAGAAGCCGCCAGAGCTGTCAGCCTATATGGAGCAGCTAGTGCCGCCAGTCTGCCCAGCGCCGCCAGTGCCCCCAGTCTGCCCAGCGTCGCCAGTCTGCCCAGCGCCGTCAGTTTGCCCAGCATCGCCAGTCTGCCCAGCATCGCCAGTCTGCCCAGCGTCGCCAGTCTGCCCAGCGCCGCCAGTCTGCCCAGCATCGCCAGTCTGCCCAGCATCGCCAGTCTGCCCAGCGTCGCCAGTCTGCCCAGCGTCGTCAGTCTGCCCAGCGTCGTCAGTCTGCCCAGCACCGCCAGTCTGCCCAGCACCGCCAGTATGCCAGTAGCGCCCGCCAGTCTGCCCAGCGCCGCCAGTCTGCCCAGCAACGCCAGTCTGCCCAGCGCCGCCAGTCTGCCCAGCGCCGCCAGTCTGCCCAGCGCCGCCAGTCTGCCCAGCGCCGCCAGATCTGCCAGTCAGCCAGACTCTTCCAGATCTGCCAGTCAACCAGACTCTTCCAGATCTGCCAGTCAACCAGACTCTTCCAGATCTGCCAGTCAACCAGACTCTTCCAGATCTGCCAGTCAACCAGACTCTTCCAGATCTGCCAGTCAACCAGACTCTTCCAGATCTGCCAGTCAACAAGACTCTTCCAGATCTGCCAGTCAGCCAGGATCTGCCAGTCAGCCAGGATCTGCCAGTCAGCCAGGATCTGCTGAAACCACCAGCCAGCCAGGAGCTGGTAGATCTATCTACCTGCCTGAGCTTCCTCTCACTCCTGAGCTTCCTCTCACTCCTGAGCTTCCTCTCACTCCTGAGCTTCCTCTCACTCCTGAGCTTCCTCTCACTCCTGAGCTTCCTCTCACTCCTGAGCTTCCTCTCACTCCTGAGCTTCCTCTCACTCCTGAGCTTTCTCTCACTCCCGAGCTTCCCCTCAGTCCCGAGCTGCCTCGGTCCCGAGCTGTCCTTCAGTCCCGATCTGCTCCTCAGTCCAGTGGGATTCTGGGTGGGGACTACTAGGCCATGGTCGGCGGCGAGGGTGGACTATCCAGGGACGAAGGGAGAGGGGACTAAGACATTAAAGGAGTGGGGTCCACGTCCCGCGCCGGAGCCGCCACCATGGACAGACGCCCACCCGGACCCTCCCTATTGTTTTGAGGTGCGTTCGGGAGTCCGCACCTTAGGGGGTTCTGTCACGCCCTGGTCAAAGTATTTTGTGTTTATCTTTATGTATTTGGTCAGGCCAGGGTGTGGCATGGGGTTTTTGTAATTGTGGTGTGTTTGTCTTGGGGTTTTGGTGGTGGTATTGGGATTGTAGCTTAGTGGGTTGTCTAGCAAGGTCTATGGCTGTCTGGAGTGGTTCTCAATCAGAGGCAGGTGCTTATCGTTGTCTCTGATTGGGAACCATATTTAGGCAGCCATATTCTTTGAGTTTGTCGTGGGTGATTGTCCTTAGTGTCTTACTTGTACTCTCTGTTAGTTTGCACTAGATAGGCTGTTTTCGGTTTTCATTACGTTTATTGTTTTGTCGTGTTTAGTGTTTAGTCGTGTTTAGTGTTTAGTCGTGTTTACGTTTTGTTTAATAAATATGGATCGCAATCGACACGCTGCAGTTTGGTCCGACTCTCCTTCATCACCACTAGAAAACCGTTACAGAATGGGAGAAACTCCCCAAATACAGGTGTTCCAAGCTCGTAGACTCAAGGCTGTAATTGCTGCCAAAGAGGCTTCACCAAAATACTGAGTATGTAAATGGTATATTTCAGTTTTTTTATTTTTAATACATTTGCAAAAATGTCTAAAAAGCTGTTTTTGCTTCGTCATTACGGGGTATTGTATGTAGATTGATGAGGGAAAAATGTTTTTTAATACATTTTACAATAAGGCTGTAATGTCACAAAATGTGGAAAAGTCAAGTGATCTGAATACTTCCCGAATGCGCTGTACATGAGTCAGTCATGTTGCTTCCTTCTCTTCAGCCTCGTCTATCCCTTGTCTGTTTTACTCTTCCTCAGCTTGCTCAAATTCATGTTATTGTTCCTGAACATATCTCAATGAACGTTATGGTTGCAGAACATATCTCAATGAACGTTATGGTTGCAGAACATATCTCAATGAACGTTATGGTTGCTGAACATATCTCAATGAACGTTATGGTTGCTGAACATATCTCAATGAATGTTATTGATTTTTTTCATTTTTCATTTTTACAAATGAAATGTTTCATATACAATATGAAATGATACATTGATTACACACCGTGATTAAATGTAGAATGAATTAATGAATTGGTTTATTTGTTTATTTCATTGAGTGAGTGTGGCATTCTTAGTTATACTTTTATGTATGGGTAAAATAAAATTAAAATAATTGGGCAACATAAAGTCTTCAGGAGGTGGAGTCAGATTAAAATCAGGAAATGGAAAAAAGCCTAAAGATATGTAACACTACCCAGCTCCCGTCTTTCCCTTCTAATTTGACTTGAAATGCTGCAAGGAAATTCCACCACCAAACTTAAGTGAATAATTCAGTAAAACACCTTCAGCCTCTTTCAAACAAATTCACAAAATCAAAGTAGTACTTACAAATAATTATGCTGGTGTTTTTAAATCCGAATAAGTAGGAAAACAACAGTGAAAGTTAACCCCCCATTTGCCGAGCGCTCTGATAGGAGGGGAAGTATCTGTTTACCTTGTGATTAGGACAATTTTACTGTGGTGGAGCAGTAAATTCAAACCATTCCGCCAGTTTGGCCCAGACAACATCAGGCACTTCCTCCTGGTGAACACTATAGACCCTTGTCTAGTTTGTTTTCCTTTCATAGTTCCTTCAAAATTAAATAAAGCTTCACATGTAATTACACATAATTCTGTATGTTTTTGTGTCCATTTCCTTCAAACAAATAAAGATATACTATGAAGTGAGCGTATTATGGTAAACCTATGGCACACAGAAGGCTCACATAGAAAGGCCTGAAAGGGTGTCTTATTTATGCAAAGTTAAAAAGGTCAAAGAAACATTATCCAGTCTGTTCTTAAATGACATGAAGCATGTCACGTCGGAGAGAGGTTCACAGTTCTGTGTTGCCACGTCATGAAAACATCAGAGTAAATATTACGTGTGAAAAGTTCCTCATATTCAAAAAGTATTATTGTGGTTATGTCTAACTGTCTCACTCTCCGCTCAGAGGAAGCTTATTAAATGATGAACCTAGACTCCAGAACAGAGTGGTGTTGGATGTATCTAACGTGATGCATTTATCTCTGCATAGATCTCTGCAACAGAAAACCTGTTCTACTGTTTTTGCCACTCAGACAATGCCTTGAAATTGCAGTGACGCTTTGGCACTATGCCATGAAGGCCCTGAAACACGCTACATAAGGAAACGTGTGTGTATGTGTGTGTGTGTGTGTGTGTGTGTGTGTGTGTGTGTGTGTGTGTGTGTGTGTGTGTGTGTGTGTGTGTGTGTGTGTGTGTGTGTGTGTGTGTGTGTGTGTGTGTGTGTGTACCTTGAGATCTGGACAGTGTCCCTGTGGACAGAGAGGGATGTAAGCAATTTCCAATTCTCAAAACACTCCCGTAGTTAAACATATTACATGCCGATCGCCAGCACCCTTGTCCTTTCTCCTTCAATCTGTGAAATATGAACCCTCCCATAGAGCAAGCTATTATATAACCTGCCTGCAATTAACCAATCATAATCATCATAGTCTCCATTGTCATAGACACACAAAACACACATGGGTGATCCACATCCAACCATAGTTTACACCATGTTGGTTAAATTTACTGCACACCAAATATGCAGGCAATCACACTATGTAATTGCGAAAGGTCTATTTTGACATTTGGATATGGAGTGAATGGGAAAATTAAGATACAACTGACATTATTGGTTTAAAAAACATGTGTTCCTTTACTGAGAAGGGTACCACATTACATATAGATCTGGGCCTACCAAAGTTAGTTAGTTGAGAGCAACCCCAGACTGTGTTGCATGTCAAATATACCAACACATACAACTCATTACCTTTTTATAGGGATCAGTACAGGTTCCCCCTGTATAGAGCCTCGTTATTGTTATGTACATTTATTGTGTAGATTTTTTTTCTCTTTTATTCGGTAAGTGTTTTTCTTGACTCTATTTCTTGAACTGCATTGTTGGTTAAGGGCTTGTAAGTAAGCAGTTCACAGTAAGGTCTAAACCTATTGTATTCGGCACATGTGGAAAGGGAAGATAGACAGTGGTAGACAGTGGTATTCAGTAACAGTAATTGTGCCTCAAAGCCTCTCTCTCTGTCCAAACAATAGAAAAATAGACCAGAAAGAGACTGAACACAGAGGATATAGAATAGGTAACAGACAGACGAGCAAGAACACAGGTAACAGACACAGATGAGATAGAAAACAGGTGACAGACAGGAGATACAACACAAGTAAAATATACACAGGTAAAAGACAGGAGAAAGAACAGGTAACAGACACAGAGGAGAAAGAACTCAGGTAAAATACATAGAGGAGATAGAACACAGGTAAAATACACAGGAGAAATAACACAAGAAAGAGACACAGAGGATATAGAACACAAGTAACAGACAGACGAGCGAGAACACAGGTAACAGACACAGATCAGATAGAAAACAGGTAACAGACAGAGGAGATACAACACAAGTCAAATATACACAGGTAAGATAGAAGAAAGAACAGGTAACAGACACACAGGAGAAAGAACTCAGGTAAAACACAGAGGAGCTGGAACACAGGTAAAATACACAGAGGAGAAAGAACACAGGTAAAATACACAGAGGAGAAAGAACACAGGTAAAACACACAGAGGATATAGAACACAAGTAATAGACCGATGAGAGAACATGGGTGACAGACAAAAGGAGCTAGAACACAGGTGAAATACACAGAGGAGCTAGAACACAGGTAAGACAGAGGAGCTAGAACACAGGTAAGACACAGAGGAGCTAGAACAAAGGTGAGATTCACATAGGAGATGGAACACAGGTAACAGACAAAGGGGAGCTGAACACAGGTAACAGACAAAGGGGAGCTGAACACAGGTAACAGACAAAGGGGAGCTGAACACAGGTAACAGACAAAGCAGTGAAATAACTTCAGTTGGGACAGGACTTTTAATCCATTGACATGTAAACCCAAAAAGGTCTCATGCCATTTATTAGCAAGTTATGCATTAGGGGTCGCTATTAAAATTTTTGGATGAAAAACGTTCCCGTTTTAAACAAGATATTTTGTCACGAAAAGATGCTCGACTATGCATATAATTGACAGCTTTGGAAAGAAAACACCCTGACGTTTCCAAATCTGCAAAGATATTATCTGTGAGTGCCACAGAACTGATGCTATAGGCGAAACCAAGATGAAATTTCAAACAGGAAATGCCCCAGATTTTGAATGCGCTTTGTTCCAATGTCTCCTTATATGGCTGTGAATGCGCAAGGAATGAGCCTACACTTTCTGTCTTTTCCCCAAGGTGTCTGCATCATTGTGACGTATTTGTAGGCATATCATTGGAAGATTGACCATAAGAGACTACATTTACCAGGTGTCCGCTTGGTGTCCCCCGTCGAAATTATTGCGTAATCTCCAGCTGCATGCGTTTTTCCATGTGGATCAGAGGAGAAACCAAACTTCCACGAATGATATATCATCGAATAGATATGTGAAAAACACCTTGAGGATTGATTCTAAACAACGTTTGCCATGTTTCTGTCGATATTATGGAGTTAATTTGGAAAAACGTTTGGCGTTATAATGACTGAATTTTCGGGTTTTTTCTTAGCCAAACGTGATGAACAAAACGGAGCGATTTCTCCTACACAAATAATCTTTTTGGAAAAACTGAACATTTGCTATCTAACTGAGAGTCTCCTCATTGAAAACATCTGAAGTTCTTCAAAGGTAAATTATTTTATTTGAATGCTTTTCTTGTTTTTGTGAAAATGTTGCCTGCTGAATGCTAGGCTTAATGCTATGCTAGCTATCAATACTCTTACACAAATGCTTATTTAGCTATGGTTGAAAAGCATATTTTGAAAATCTGAGATGACAGTGTTGTTAACAAAAGGCTAAGCTTGAGAGCCAATATATTTATTTCATTTCATTTGCGATTTTCATGAATAGTTAACGTTGCGTTATGCTAATGAGCTTGAGGCTATAATTACGATCCCAGATACGGGATTGCTCGTTTCAAGAGGTTATTAAAGCAGAAATCTGCTGCTCAATCATCTATTCCAGACATTGGATACACTGACCTTCACTGAATTAAACTGAACAAAAAACTGAAATCAATTCCCTTGGACAAACAAAACCACCAACATAATCTGCAGGTGTCTCTACTTCACCAGAAAAATTAGGTTGGTCTTTCCTCTGTTGGGATTTTATGTGGTTTGGATTTTTGCTTCCTTGGGTCGGTTGAGTAACAACTGCATTCTTTCTGAGAAGACAATCCGGTTTTAGGTATCTATTAAAATTACTCTTACAACAACTTAGTTGTCACGTTCGTTATACGAAGGAGACCAAGGTGCAGCGTGGTATACATTCTTCTTTTATTACAGAAAGCACACTGAACAAACTAACAAAACGAACCGTGAAGCTAATACGAATAGTGCAGACAGGCAACTAAACATAGAATAAGATCCCGCCAAACACAAACGGGAAATGACTACCTAAATATGATTCCCAATCAGAGACAACGATAAACAGCTACCTCTGATTGAGAACCATATCAGGCCAACATAGAAATACAAAAACCCCTAGACCTACAACAACCCTAGACATACAAAAACCCTAGACAATACAAAAACTAGCGAACCCATCCTAGTCACACCCTGACCTAACCAAAATATAAAGAAAACAGAGATATCTCAGGTCAGGGCGTGACATTAGTTTCTCTTGCTGGGATGTATTTCTTTCACTCAGAGGAGATAGACATTTTGAGACACCAGAACTGCTCTGACAGAAACAGAGCTTTTCTTGAGCTTCCTTATTTCTATTGTCTGCAAGAAGTGGACTTTTCATTCAGTGGGGTGGGTCACATAATAAAATATGATTCGAAAACATATCATCACTGATTTTGCCTGACATTGATGAATGACAGACTCAGCTTCTGCAGTCTGGTATCAGTAGATTGCGTTCTTTCGATTTCGACGACAAAAACATTTCTTTTTTTGTCTGTTTGTGGGACAGTACATAAACTCTCAATCACAAAACTTGATTTAAGGATCCATAAAATTGGAAACTAGTCATGGTCTGCACTGAGAAATAGTCATCTTTTCTAGAGATAATGACAGTGTCAATTTAGGCTTGATTCATTGTTTGAGGAATCGTACCGATCTGGCAGTTAGTCTTCTTTTGAAAGTTATCCCTCAGTTCATTTTGCTTTGTGACGTTCAAAAGTCCTGTCCCAAGGCTAAAGAGATTGTCCTTGCATGCCTATCGCATCACAAACATCACCTCGGAGCATTTCAGTTGCTTGAGACATCTGGAGTGGCTAGATTCAGGACTCAATGACATAACTATTATTCTAGACTTAACATCTCAGGGACTGGGTGAATTGAGATTCTTAGACCTAAAATTAAACATGATCTCTCAGATTACATATAATAATTTCTTTGGCCTTGACAGCTTGGATACCCTCATGTTGCGAGAAAACCCCCTTGTATATGTCGACGTGTCTGCATTCATCCACCTCACTTTGCTGACGAATGTAGATTTAGGGGACTTTCTCCCTCCTCCCTCTGAGGTGGAGAACAGTGTGAACGTGACACATATATTTGGTGACATCCCTCAAGGCCTGACTCATTTGAACATTTCCTCCATTGGGTACCCTCTTACCATCATCAACAGTACCCTAAAACCCGGCCTCACTCTTCAGCTACGTGCTCAACTGCTAAAGGCCAATCTTCCAGTCTGTCTTCAGTCTCACAGCAGTAATGATCAACTTCTACGTGGGCATCACTTCACCGCACGGTACCTCACCTCCCTGGAATACTTATCTGACCTGAACATGCTTGTGCAGCTGAGGTTTCTGAACCTGATAGGAGAGGCTGGCCAACATGTTTCACAACCTGAACCAGGCTGGAGAGCCTGAATTCAATTCACTCTGGAGGAAGAGCTGAGCAGAGACCTCCACTCCCTCAGGCAGTTGATGGTGGAATCTCTAGAAGAGTTCAGTGTGATGGAGAGCTTCCCAGAGACCCTGACCAGCCTGAGGTCCCTGGTATTCTATGATCCTAGAATACAGTGCAACTGTGATAACTCCTGGCTGGTCCCCTGGGCCCAAGGACAGACACATGTCCAGGTCATCAGCTGTGATAAGTACTGGCTGGTCCCCTGGATCCTGGACCCCAAAACATCCTGTGGCGTTCTGCATTAGCATCGAATAGCCCTCGTGATATGCAACTTTTCAGGGAAGTTAGGAACCAATATACACAGGCAGTTAGGAAAGCTAAGGTTAGCTTTTTCAAACGGAAATTTGCATCCTGTAGTACAAACTCAAAAAAGTTCTGGGACACTGTAAAATCCATGGAGAATAAGAGCACCTCCTCCCAGCTGCCCACGGCACTGAGGCTAGGAAACGCTGTCACTACCAATAAATCCACAATAATTGAGAATTTCAATAAGCATTTTTTTACGGCTGGCCATGCTTTCCACCTGGCTACCCATACCCAGGTCAACAGTCCAGCACTCCCCACAGCAACTAGCCCAAACCTTCCCCACTTCTTCTTCACCCAAATCCAGATAGCTGATGTTCTGAAAGAGCTGCAAAATCTGGATCCCTACAAATCAGCCGGGCTAAACAATCTGGACCCTCTCTTTCTAAAATTATCTGCTGAAATTGTTGCAACCCCTATTACTAGCCTGTACAACCCCTTTTTTGTATCTTCCGAGATTCACATAGATTGGAAAGCTGCCGCGGTCATCCCCCTCTTCAAAGGGGGAGACACTCTGGGCCCAAACTGCTACAGACCTATATCCATTCTACCCTGCCTTTCTAAGGTCTTTGAAAGCCAAGTTAACAAACAGATTATCGACCACTTCGAATCTAACCGTACATTCTCTGCTATGCTCTCTGGTTTCAGAACTGGTCATGGGTGCATCTCAGCCACGCTCAAGGTCCTAAACGATATCATAACCACCATCGATAAGAGACATTACTGTGCAGCTGTATTCGTTGACCTTGCTAAGGCTTTCAACTCTCTCAATCACAACATTCTTATTGGCAGACTCAGACTCAGTTTCTCAAATGATTGCCTCGCTTGGTTCACCAACTACTTCCCCGATAGAGTTCAGTATGTCAAATCGGAGGGCCTGTTGTCCGGATCTCTGGCAGTCTCTATGGGGGTGCCACAGGGTTCAATTCTCGGGCCAACTCTCTTCTCTGTATACATCAATGATGTCGCTCTTGCTGCTGGTGATTCTCTGATCCATCTCTATGCAGACGACACCATTCTGTATACCTCTGGCCCTTCTTTGGACACTGTGTTAACTAACCTCCAGATGATCTTCAATGCCGCCTGTCCAGCATCACTATTCTGGACGGTTCTGACTTAGAATATGTGGGAAACTACCTAGGTGTCTGATTAGACTGTAAACTCTCCTCCCAGACTCACATTAAACATCTCCAATCCAAAATTAAATCTAGAATCGGCTTCCTATTTCGCAGCAAAGCATCCTTCACTCATACTGTCAAACATACCCTCGTAAAACTAACTATCCTACCGATCCTAAATGTAATTTACAAAATAGCCTCCAACACTGCTCAACAAATTGGATGCAGTCTATCACGGTGCCATCCGTTTTGTCACCAAAGCCCCATATATTACCCACCACTGCGACCTGTATGCTCTCGTTGGCTGGCCTTCACTTTATACTCGTCGCCAAACCCACTGGCTGCAGGTCATCTACAGGTCTCTGCTAGGTAAAGCCCCGCCTTATCTCAGCTCACTGGTCACCATAGCAGCACCCACCCGTAGCACGCGCTACAGCAGGTATATCTCAAAGGTCACCCCCAAAGCTAATTCTTCCTTTGGCCGCCTCTCCTTACAGTTCTGTGCTGCCAGTGACTGGAACGAACTGCAAAAATCCCTGGAGTTAGAGACTCTTACCTCCCTAACTAGCTGTAAACACCAGCTGCCAGAGCAGCTCACAGATCACTGCACCTGTACATATCTCATCTGAAAATAGCCTATCCAATCTACCTCATCCCCATACTGTATTTATTTATTTATCTTGCTCCTTTGCACCCCAGTATCTCCACTTGTACATTCATCTTTTGCACACCCTACCATTCCAGTGTTTAATTGCTATATTGTAATTACTTTGCCACCATGGCCTATGTATTGCCTTACCTCCCTTATCCTACCTCATTTGCACATGCTGTATATAGATTTTTCTACTGTATTATTGATTGTATGTTTGTTTGTTTATTCCTTGTATTACTCTGTGTTGTTCTATGTGTCAAACTCCTTTCTTTATCTTGGCCAGGTCACAGTTGTAAATGAGAACTTGTTCTCAACTAGCCTACCTGGTTAAATAAAGGTGAAATAAAAATAAAATAAAACAGAGACATGCTCAGGTCATCATGTATCACCTTGGGGACGCAGAACTAACATGCAAGAATTAAAATGTTATCCACAACTTTAATAGGTACTCAAAGGCCAACTGTTCCCTAGAGTGGGCTTTGTCTTGTTCATCTGCAACTCCATGGGCCTTCTCCTCTTCATGCTGGTGGTGCTGCTCCATTAGCTGGCCGGGGACTACCTGCTGTCCCTCAGACACATCTCCCGCAGCTGTCTGGAGGAGGTCATGTCTCTAAAGGCCTTTGAGTCGTTCAGCAGGAGCGACAAACGCTGGGTGGTGGAGAAGCTACTGCCAGGCATGGAGCAGAGGAGGCCCCCATTCCTGTGTCTCAGCTTGCACAGCAGGGACTTCCTGCTGGGGAAGGACATCATGACAACATCACAGACAGCCTCTATGGCAGCCGCTACACCATGATTCGTCACAATCTGTGCAGTAACTGGTGCTCTTTAAAGCCATGCCTGGCCACCCTCCGTCTGCTGGTGGAGCACAGAAACATCCTCATCCTGGTCTTCCTTGAGGACATCCCCTTCGGCAACTGGCAAGACTGGTCAAGCCGTCTGGCAAGACTAGTCAAGACCAGGACCTATCTGGACTGGCCCCAGGACTCAGCCTTGCTGAGACCGAGTGTCGACCGAACTGGCTGCTCCAAGGCCTGTGTGAACAACCTGGTATCAAATCAAGGTTGTCAGAGTTACTCAAGACTGTCTTGGCACACTGAGCTAAAACCCTGATATCTTTAAGAGCTAACACAATGTTTGCTCTTAGGCAAGATTACTGAAAGCAATTAATTAATTCATAACATAGCATTAAATATCACCTGAAAGTAATTCATTCATTCATAACATAGCATTAAGAATTATTTACATTTTAGTAGGTATAAAGAAGCAAACAACTAATGAAACAAACCATTTTCTCAGGCTAATTATTCATTTTAGTAATGAGGACTATTTTTCTCAGGCTAATTGTTCATAACGAGTTAAAATCACATGGAAATGTTTACATCAACATGTTTTTTTTTAGGCTGCTTGTTCAAGTTAGTAAAGGAATCAAATGTACACAAGATTATTGACTCAAGTTAAAACAACCTATTTGGAATATCTAATAAGTGTATATGTATCAGGAGTCACCAACCCAAAATATGGATTCATTTGTTTGGTTTGTTACAGTTTAGCATTGGCATCATTGAGTGCAAAATAATGAGAGTGGTAGAATACTGACAACATGGTAAAATCCTGGTGCCACAAGGTGGGAGAGAAGGCCTACCAGGCATGTGGCAGAGGAGCACAGCTTGACCCTGGAGATGCTTCTTTACAGTAACACATGGGAATGTGTGTACTGCTGGCCAATGCTGGCAGAAGCCCCTACAGCCCAGCCAGCTGCCAACTGACACTGGGATAGAATGGATACATGAGAGAGGAAGGCTTAGTGTGTCTTTTATGATGACTTGAGTAAGAACTGAGCAGGAAGCCTGGTTACCCAAAGCAGAGAGGTAGGCAGAGTGGGTAATTACTTTAAAGAGGGCTTCATTACAATATCACAACAAACAATGATGCTGCTCCTCTGAAGTAACCATGAGAGGCAGGGCGCGCACCAATCAAACCTAATGACCAACACTAAACAGTCAGGAACAGTGACTGCTATAGATACATATGTTCACCATTAGAACGAGTTGCATCGTTGTTCAGTATTACTGGTGACACATATAAACCAATAGAGTAAAACGGTTTACTCACAACCACTTTAAAGATCAGTATACCTGGCCTGGTAATTCCTCTCTCTTTCAATACAAGTAATTATGATAAAAATAATAATAATGACAATAGTAATAATAATATTTATTTATTATAATAATATTTATAATAATAATATTTGAATTGTCAATGTACTGCAATTATAATTATTTAAAATAATTCTATTGCCATAATATATCTTGCAGAAACGGTTGTGTAATTGTTTCTGTCATAGTCAGACGTTTAAGCTTGGGGAGAAATTCACTTGACATTTGTAACTAATTTAAACTGTTAATTTTATTGATATAATAAAATACCTAGGTCAATATATTTAGGTCGCAATTATTTCGCATTTCAAATGTTAGTCTAAACATTTAGCAAAATAAATCAACTTTTTAATTTGTTAATCCATTAATTCCCGAATTTATTACTGATGTTTTTTATAATTAATTTTTTAAAGTAATTATTCTGAGTGAAAATAACCTAATTTAAAATGAATGCAGATATTGTTCACTAGATTGCCTTACCTAAACTGCTATGGTTATTCAATGTCTTTTGAAATCGAATGCATCCAGTGTTAGCCAATATAGCAAAAACACTGAGATTTCATGACACGGTGATCTGAAATCTGTCCGTTAGCAGTGCTTAAAGGATTACGGTTAAAAAGCAAATGAAACCACAGTGCAACAGTGCAAGTTGGACAAGTTGCCATGGCAAGCTCTTCATCGGACAAAAAGCTAGAGTGGAATTACACCGCTGTGGCCTCAGCTCCGCTCAATAGTCACCGCAAAGGCGATGTCCCAGACATCAACGGCCCTTATGTGTGTACTATCTGGACTCGAACACTTCATTCACGAAGTGGTTTATCTGTGACAGCCAGAGATTGGCTATGAGTGACATGGGAAACTCAGGTAGACCCATGAAAGAACGACTGTATACCGACAGTATACCGACTGCAATGGCCTAATTATTGTGTTTCTGTTGTCCATTTACAAATTAAAAAAATTACATTTCTTATCACATATATTCGGAAAGAAAATGTATTACCGATAGCATTAAAAGAGTAGGCCATAGTGATTTTTAATAATGACATGTTGTTTTCATCAAAATAGGCTATTTCATGTTCTAAAATAATTTTCTGCAGATACTAGAAGGAAACAACATTGAATAACTTTAAAACCTTTATGATTCTCAAACACCATGACTTCAGCTAGAGACACATTATACTCACCATGCAGACACTCTCCAGAACAGTTGTCAACCATTATGATACATGAACCTCACACTTAGACATCTGTTTTTAGCATTGCATTTAGTTATTTACGCATTATCAGAGCCGAATAATTAAATGTTGCTCTGCGCCTGACACACACACAGCTACAGACAGATAGACAGACACACACACAGCTACAGACAGACAGACAGACAGACAGACAGACAGACAGACAGACAGACAGACAGACAGACAGACAGACAGACAGACAGACAGACAGACAGACAGACAGACAGACAGACAGACAGACAGACAGACAGACAGACAGACAGACAGACAGACAGACAGACAGACAGACAGAAAGAAAACTGGCATTTATCCATCTGTATAATGGCATCAAATGGATTCATAAAAAGCTAAGGAGATGACTCTCTTCACAATAATGCTGCATTTAGATGCGTTCACTAACAGTTTTTAGAACACACCCTAGTGATTTAACCTATCAACATAAATAGTCTGTTTCTCCTTCTCTGTATCATCTGTAGGGAATTAAGTGTATTAGGTTTCAAGGCTGCCTGGACAAATCCCCCCATTTCTCTCTCTCTCTCTCAATTCAATTTCAATTTAAGGGCTTTATCTTTCTCTCTATCTCTCATGAAGCAGCACATGTTGTTGGAGTCCGTGGACCCTCGTTAGGTTTAATCCAGCAAAGACAAGGCCACACCGATTTAAGTCGTCTGAGGCGGCTGGATGAGGGGAACAGGGCCAGGCCAAGGGGGTTGCTCGTAGGGGGGCCGAGGAGGCTGCAGCACAGAACAGGACCTTAATTCAATTTGAGAAAGTCTGTTTTGACAGAAGCAAAGAGTTACCAGGAGTGGCAGGAGAGCCCATTACACATGTAAAGGGTCCAGATTAGAAGCACCCCATCAAACTGTAAAGGACCCAGATTAGGAACACCCCATCAAACTGTAAAGGACCCAGATTAGGAACACACCATCAAACTGTAAGGGATTTAGATTAGGAACACACCATCACACAGTAACGGGTCCAGATTAGGAACACTCTACCACACAGTAAGGGGTCCAGATTAGGAACACCCCATAATATATGTAAGGGGTCCAGATTAGGAACACCCCATTATACTCTAATGGGTCCAGATTAGGAACACCCCATTATACTCTAATGGGTCCAGATTAGGAACACTCCTCTCCTCAGGAAAGCACAATCTCCCAGCTCAGTTCGTGGATTAGTAAAGATTTTTTCAGAACAACCCGCCATCATTCAGTCTTTCAATCAGTCATTCAACAGAACATGATAATGATCAATGAATTGTGTTGTTAAACGTTGAATTAAGGGTTTCCAGATACGCAGTAGAAAAGATGGTATTGTCTTGGACAGCATTGTAGTACAGTTGGAGTTTTGCCCTTGGGGTAATTCTAATTGACAAGAAGGGGGGCCTATGTCTGCTGCAGTACATGATACATGAGCAAATCCATGATTCATGAGGTATCGTATTTAAGTACCTTAATATATAATAGTATACAGCATTCTGAGAATGTGGACAATTAATCCAATATCAGCTCATAACATTTATTGAAGATACATAATATAATCAAGTTATTTAAACAATTTCAGAATTACAGACAAACAGCCGCCAAAATGAAACAGCAGTGCAATCCCTTACAGCAAGTTGTTTATTAATGATAAAAAAAATATCAATATCAATAACCCCAGAGACAAAGTTAGTGTGTTTAATTACAGATAAAGGCCTATGGTGAGTCTGAGCAAGTAGTGAGGTTCTCCACAGAGACCCAAGGCAATATGTGTTATATTTGCATACAGCTGGCGGAGAGTGAGTGAGTAATAAGCATATTGAGCATATTAAACAACCCCGTAGGACTGTGTACTGTATTCATCTACCCTCAGGGTTACTGTGTTCCTTAGGGGAGAAGATTACACACAACCCCAACATCACATGGAGGTAAAGTCACAGAGGTCTCAGAGGTATGGTTGTGTAGATACTAGCCTATCGCTTTCAGATGAACCACCATTTGATCTGCTGGTTTCCTGCCATTGATCAAGGCCCACCAGAACGCTCAGCTGAAGGACTGGGAGAAACCTGATCGTAAGAGAGTGACAGAATTAAAGAATGAGAGGAAGGAGAAGAGAAGGGTAAAGTCACTCACCACTGTACCCTCTCGCCATTCCCTCTCCATGTGTGCTCATCTTTAAACCTCATCATGTGCAGACAGAGCTAGAATATGTCTGTGTTTCATGATAATCTCTATAAAGCCTTTTCTATATGGGTTTCTCCCTTCCTCCTGTCACCTGACCTCCCCTGGCTGAAACGTCTTCCTGTCACCTGACTCCCCTGGCTGAAACTTTTCCAAAAACTGTATTTTTCACCTCTGCATTCCTTTCCTGTCTACAGCATGTTTCTCATCCTCTCTAGCTGGCTGTTGCTACATTTCTCTTTGATTCTGTGTTAAATGGAGGATGTCAGGTCTTCCACTGAAACAGACGGTTGCAGAGTGTCAGTTATATATCCTGGAGACTCTTTTTAGACTTACACCTCAGCGCCATAACATGCCCCCCTCCACCATACACACCCGGGGTCTGAGTGACAGTCGCTCCAATGCCCTAGCCTGGCGGTAAGGTACAACATGACCCATCTGGTTCTGATCGCCCCCAAACGTGGATAGGCAACATGCTCGCTAGGTCTTGTCCTTGTCAAGAAACCTGCTGCATCGGTGCCTTTCCTGTCCAGATACACTGTGATAGGTCTATTTCTGTGAAATGTGAAGATAATTCAAAACAGTCTTCTCATACAGTGTGTAGGGGAGGTAGTGTGACACATATCATCTCTGTCTGGACTATCTTGAGGCAATTTTACTTTTAAAAAATCACTCGCTTTTTGTCAATTATTTCAGTCAAGCATTAGAAGCGAACGTCGCACTCATGAAACAACTAGATAATATTTCTAAGATGTTCTAAGTTATTGCTCGAATAGCCACAGACTTCAAATCTATCACCTCCCAAGTAAAACAATCAGATACCATCCCACTAAGCCATCTAGTCAAGGTAACGAACTGACAACTATTCTGTTGAGGTTTTCGCTTACCACATAGAGTACAGTACAGTCATTGCAACTTCAGCTTCTCTAAGGAAGGGAAATTATTCCCTGTAATGTAACCTAAATAGCCTAGAACGTTTGTATATTGCGGAACAGATTTGCCCTCAAACCATGATTTACTGTTACTAACTCCAAATGTAATCAGATACGACCTCATACTTCTATTCCTGCTTTGCGCAAACGGTAAAGATCAAGGTCAAGGTCAGGTTCAAAAATGTATGTAATGTTTACTTGGGTTAAAATCCATGTATTTTATATAGAGACACACGATACCCTGACAATCAAGACTGATCATCAACAGGGTATGAAAATATTTTTTTCCTATTCTTTACTTCACTGTTTTCCATTTCGTAGTAAATGTACATTATCAAATCAAAGCCAACTTTATTTGTCACGTGCCGAATACAACAAGTGTCGGTCGACCTTACCGTGAAATGCTTACTTACAAGCCCTTAACCAACAGTGCAGTTCAGGAAGAGTAGTCTTCCCCATTATGTAGTCTACCCTATTAAAAACGTTTAAAATATCACTTCTCGAGACACGACTAACACAGTGGAGGAAGAGAGACAGGACTCAGGAAGAAGCTGGATTAGTGCAGAGAACAATAAATACCTGGCTGAAGCTGGAGATTGGGGGTGGGGTTAGCCATTGTTTACAGTGAGCATCCTGCTGGATGGGTGATGTTAAGAGTAGGCCTCCCTTCTTAGGCCCCTATGTCCTCTCTCTGCTGCCAGCTGTCATGGAAACAGAGAAGAAACAACAGAGGAAGTCAAGTGGGTGTCATCAGAGACGGAAGAGAAAGCGAGACATCCCACTCTTATTTTCTGATTCATACACAGTCAATGAACTAAGCAGACCAGACCCAGTTGCAATCGCATTGTGCCAATGGGAGAGCTACCCCCTTAATGCACACCGGAGCTGTGACCATTTCTTCCAATGGTAAATGGCCTGAGTAAGACATCTTAATTCATCCACAATCTTTGGAGTCGTGTTACATTAAAAGAAAGAGTTTGCCCCGTCTGCCCCTCTGTACATTTTTTTCATGATATTGGTGATTTAGGATTTTTAATGTTACAAAACACTGTTCAGTAATCATCATAGCAAATGGTATGGGTTTATAGTAACCTATGCCTATCTATAAACCCATGGCATCATCATCATTGGGCTTTGTTGCCAATAAGACTACATGCAGGCAGGGCCGGTTCCAGGCAAAAGGGACATAAGCAGTCGCTTAGGCACGTGCCCAGTGGCCCTGACCTCCAAGGGGTCCCCCATTGATTTTATTAGTCACTCTCACTCAGATATCATATTTTGGAATGGCACATTGCATTGAACAACAAAGGAGCTGATTAGCTGTCACTGCCATTCAAAATGGCTGTTGTGGCTTCTGCTACCTAGTATGAGGATGAAAAGGACAGTTTTCTGGAGAAACTAGCAGTAGTTCAATCTTCTTGGTGTAACAGTTGGGATAATAGGAAAATTAGGAGTACAAAACATTTCTCATGCTGGATTGAGGTCTGTTTTCCGAGCCATATCTGGTGCCAGCTCCGCAGTGTCTTAATATACAGAGGAATGCTGTCTGACCCTAGTGCAGCTGTAAGCAAGAGGCTCGGATCTGCTGGCTAAGACAATACTGCAGCACATTATTGCAGAAGCATTTGCTAAATAGTTTTTCACAGTTTTCGTCCATCTGATGCCCTTTTTAGCCGACTACCACATTAGATTACAGTATGCATATGGAGACAAAGAAATCATGTCGTTGTCTTTCCTCTCTCCATACGGGGGATTTTTTTGTGAGAAGTTGACATTTATGAAGTGAATTCCCTTATTTTTGTCTTTCAGTATTTCATTACTCACTATCTCATCTCTGTCTCCTTTTGAGTTGAGGAATAGGCTACAGACAGAAAGCTTTTTGCAGGGATTATAGGTCTTGAAAAACAACTTAATAGACAGAGCAGTAGTGCCTGTGAAGACTGTGAAGACACTGAATCTAGCTGAGACGAGGATGAGCTGTGCTTCACTAAAGCTCTCTGTTCCTAAAATAAACAGCTGCTCTGCTGATAAATGTGTGTGTGTGTGTGTGTGTGTGTGTGTGTGTGTGTGTGTGTGTGTGTGTGTGTGTGTGTGTGTGTGTGTGTGTGTGTGTGTGTGTGTGTGTGTGTGTGTGTGTGTTTAACTATTCTTGTGGGGACCAGAGGTTGTGTGTCCCCCCACAAGGTTAGCTGTACAAGACTGTGCGTGTGTGTGTGTGTGTTTGTGCATGTTGAAGGTACAGAGTTGTTTGTCTCCCATATTATTTGGCGTTTTCTGAACTGTGATTTAACATCAGCATCGCCGACAGAGAGTTGCCTGAGTTTCAGTTTCCTAAACAACTACTGATTTAGAACCATGGAGTTACCGCAAGGCAGAACATACAACAGGAGCTCTGCCTCTGCTATTTCAACACCATTTCAACTTAAACATTTAAACATCATCAAATCAACAACGCAATATATCTAAATTAGTTAGCTAGTTAACATGAACCTACTTGGTTACATTGCTGTTGTTCTGGGATTGAGTTGCACTTTTCGCACCAAAGTACGTTCATCTCTAGGAGACAGAAGGCGTCTCCTTCGTGAGCGGTATGACGGCTACGTGGTCCCATGGTGTTTATACTCGTGTACTATTGTTAGTACAGATGAACTCGATACCTTCAGGCATGCGGAAATTGCTCCCAAGGATGAACCAGACTTGTGGAGGTCTACGATTTTTTTCTCTGAGGTCTTGGCTGATTTCTGTTGATTTTACCATGATGTCAAGTAAAGAGGCACTGAGTTTGAAAGTAGGCCTTCAAATACATCCACAGGTACACCTCCAATTGACTCAAATGAAGTCAATTAGCCTATCAGAAGCTTCTAAAGCCATAAAATAATTTTCTGGAATTTTCCAAGCTTTTTAAAGGCACAGTCAACTTAGTGTATGCAACTTCTGACCCACTGGAATTGTGATACAGTGAATTATAAGTTACATAAACAATTGTTGGAAAAATTACTTGTGTCATGCCAAAACCATAGATTGTTATTAACAAGAAATTTGTGAAGTGGTTGAAAAACGAGTTTTACTGACTCCAACCCAAGTGTATGTGAACTTCCGACTTCAACTGTATTATATTTAAAATGTAGAATGTTATTATTTTAAACATAGCAGTTATAATGTTATTATTTGAAATACCAGTTATAACGTTATTATATTATGTATACCAGCTATAATAGTTATATATTATATTATATATGCCAGTTATAATAGTATTATATTATATATACTATTTATAATGTTATCATATTATATACACCAGTTATAAAGTTATCATATTACTTATACCAGTAATATTGTTATTATATTATATATACCAGTTATAATGTTATTATATTACATATATACCAGTTATAACTTTTTTTGCCTTTACCTCCCTTATCTCACCTCATTTGCTCACATCGTATATAGACTAGTTTATACTGTATTATTGACTGTATGTTTGTTTTACTCCATGTGTAACTCTGTGTCGTTGTATGTGTCGAACTGCTTTGCTTTATCTTGGCCAGGTCGCAATTGTAAATGAGAACTTGTTCTCAACTTGCCCACCTGGCATAAATAAAGGTGAAATAAAGAAATAAAAAAATAAAATTACTATATTATATTTACCAGTTAAAATAGTATTATATTATATATATATAAGTTAAATGTTATCATATTACATATATACCAGTCATAACCCTATTATACTGTATATGCCAGTCTAAAATTACTATATCATATATACCAGTTAAAATATTATTATATTACATATACAAGTTATAATGTTATCATATTATTTATACCGCTTATGATAATATTATTACATTACATATGCCAGTTGTAATATTATCATATTATTTATACCAGTTATAATGTGATTATGTTATATATACCAGTTATATAATAATATAATATAATATTTTGTATAAAAGTTATAACATTTTATTATATATACAGTATTAAATATTATTATATATACCAGTTATAAAATTATTATATTATATATACCAGTTACAATATTATTATAATATATTGTCACGCCCTGGTCTTAGTATTTTGTGTTTATGTATGGGGGTTTTTCGTAGGTTTTGGGATTGTGGCTTAGTGGGGTGTTCTAGCAAGGTCTATGGTTGCCTGAGGCGGTTCTCAATCAGAGGCAGGTGATTCTCGTTGTCTCTGATTAGGAACCATATTTAGGCAGCCATATTCTTTGAGTGTTTCGTGGGTGATTGTTCCTGTCTCTGTGTTAGTTTGCACCAGTTTAAGCTGTTTCGGTTTTTACGTTACATTTATTGTTTTTGTATTGTTCGTGTTTTCGTCTTCATTAAAGATGTATCGAACAAACCACGCTGCGTTTTGGTCCGACTCTCCTTCGACGGAAGAAAACCGTAACAGAATCACCCACCACAGGACCAAGCGGCGTGGTGACAGGCAGCGACAGCAGGAGCAGCGAAAAGAGGAATGGACATGGGAAGAGGTTTTGGATGGCAAGGGTTGTTACACTTGGGAGGAGATACTGGCTGGAAGAGATCGCCTCCCATGGGAACAGGTGGAGTCACTTAGGAGAGCAGAGGCAGCCGGAGATAGGAGCCGGCGATACGAGGGAACACGGTTGGCAAGGAAGCCCGAGAGTCAGCCCCAAAAATGTCTTGGGGGGGGGCTCAGGGAGAGAGTGGCAGAGTCAGGGTTCAGACCTGAGCCAACTCCCCCAGTTTATCATGAGGAGCAGCGATCACAGGACTTCTGGACTTGGGAGGAGATATTGGACGGAAAAGGACCCTGGGCACAGCCTGGAGAATATCGCCGCCTCAAAGAAGAACTGGAGGCGGCGAAAGCGGAGAGGCGCTGGTATGAAGAGGCAGCACGGCGACGCGGATGGAAGCCCGAGAGTCAGCCCCAAAAATGTATTGGGGGGGCTCACAGGGAGTATGGCTACGCCAGGTAGGAGACCTGCGCTAACTTCCTGTGCTTACCGGGGGGCTAAAGAGACCGGGCAGGCACCGTGTTATGCTATGGAGCGCACGGTGTCTCCAGTGCGGGTGCATAGCCCGGTGCGGTACATACCAGCTCTTCGTATTGGCCGGGCTAGAGTGGGCATCGAGCCAGATAAGGTTGGGCAGGCTCGGTGCTCAAGAGCTCCAGTGCGCCTGCACGGTCCGGTCTATCCAGTGCCACCTCCACACACCAGTCCTCCGGTGGCAGCTCCCCGCACCAGGCTTCCTGTGCGTGTCCTCAGCCCAGTACCACCAGTACCAGCACCACGCACCAGGCCTTCAGTGCGCCTTGCATGTTCAGCGCTGCCAGAGCCTTTCTCCTCTCCAGCGCTGTCGGAGTCTCCCGCCTGTTTAGCGCTGTCGGAACTCCCGCCTGTTTAGCGCTGCCAGAGCCTTCCTCCTCTCCAGCGCTGCCGGAGTCTCCCGCCTATCTAGCGCTATCAGAGCCTTCCTCCTCTCCAGCGCTGCCGGAGTCTCCCGCCTGTTTAGCGCTGTCG
Source organism: Oncorhynchus tshawytscha (assembly GCF_018296145.1). Taxonomy (NCBI): domain Eukaryota; kingdom Metazoa; phylum Chordata; class Actinopteri; order Salmoniformes; family Salmonidae; genus Oncorhynchus; species Oncorhynchus tshawytscha. The sequence goes on along the minus strand of NC_056429.1, from coordinate 91,757,722 downwards.
GAACTCCCGCCTGTTTAGCGCTGCCAGAGCCTTCCTCTTCTCCAGCGCTGCCGGAGTCTCCTGCCTGTTCAGCGCAGCCAGAGCTACCAGTCTGCATGTAGCAGCCAGAGCTGCCAGTCTGCATGGAGCAGCCAGAGCTACCAGTCTGCATGGAGCAGCCATAGCTGCCAGTCTGCATGGAGCAGCCATAGCTGCCAGTCTGCATGGAGCAGCCAGAGCTACCAGTCTGCATGGAGCAGCCAGAGCTTCCAGTCTGCATGGAGCAGCTAGAACTGTCAGTCTGCATGGAGCAGCCAGAGCTGCCAGTCTGCATGGAGCAGCCAGAGATGTCAGTCTGCATGGAGCAGCCAGAGATGTCAGTCTGCATGGAGCAGCCGGAGATGCCAGTATGCATGGAGTAGCCGGAGATGCCAGTCTGCATGGAGCAGCCAGAGCTGCCAGTCTGCATGGATCCGCCAGTCAGCCAGGATCCACCAGTCATCCAGGATCTTCCAGATCCGCCAGTCAGCCAGGATCTTCCAGATCCGCCAGTCAGCCAGGATCCGCCAGTCAGCCAGGATCTGCCAGAACCACCAGCTAGCCAGGATCCGCCAGTCAGCCAGGATCTGCCAGAACCACCAACTAGCCAGGATCTGCCAGAGCCTACTACCTGCCTGAGTTTCCTCTCAGTACTGGGCTTCCTCTCGGTACTAGGCATCCTCTCAGTGCTGAGCTTCCCCTCAGTGCTGAGCTTCCCCTCAGTGCTGAGCTTCCCCTCAGTGCCGAGCTTCCCCTCAGTCCCGAGCTACCCCTCAGTCCCGAGCTTCCCCTCAGTCCCGAGCTTCCCCTCAGTCCCGAGCTTCTACCTCAGTCCCGAGCTGCCCCTCAGTCCAGTGGGGTCCTTGGTGAGGGTTATTAGGCCTAGGTCGGTGGCGAGGGTCGCCAATCAAAGGACGCGTTACAGGGGGAATAAGACTTGGTTGGAGTGGGGTCCACGTCCCGAGCCGGAGCCGCCACCGTGGACAGACGCCCACCCGGACCCTCCCAAATGGGTTTAGGTGTGCGGCCGGGAGTCCGCACCTTGGGCGGGGGGTTCTGTCACGCCCTGGTCTTAGTATTTTGTGTTTATGTATGGGGGTTTTTCGTAGGTTTTGGGATTGTGGCTTAGTGGGGTGTTCTAGCAAGGTCTATGGTTGCCTGAGGTGTTCTCAATCAGAGGCAGGTGATTCTCGTTGTCTCTGATTGGGAACCATATTTAGGCAGCCATATTCTTTGAGTGTTTCGTGGGTGATTGTTCCTGTCTCTGTGTTAGTTTGCACCAGTTTAAGCTGTTTCGGTTTTCACGTTACGTTTATTGTTTTTGTATTGTTTGTGTTTTCGTCTTCATTAAAGATGTATCGAATTAACCACGCTGCATTTTGGTCCGACTCTCCTTCGACGGAAGAAATCCGTAACATATATATTCCAGTTTTAATATTACCATATTATGTAAACCAGTTATTATGTTATTATTCTATACATACCAGTCATAAAAATTGTATATTATATTTACCATTTATAACATTATTGTATTATAAATACCAGTTGTAATGTTATTATATATATACCAGTTAAAATAATATAATATTTTGCACACAAGGTATACAATTGTATTATAAATACCAGTATTAAATATTATTATATTATATATACCAGTAATAATATTATTATAATATATATACCGTTTAAATGTTACCTTATTATGTAAACCAATTAGAATGTTATTATTCGATACATACCCATTATAATGTTTCTATATTATATATACCAGTTGTAATATTATAAATATATACCAGTTTTAATGTTAATATTATTTATACCAGATGTAATATTATGTTATATATGCAAGTTATAAAATTATTATATTATGAATACAATTATAATGTTATTATATTATTTATACCAGTTATAATATTATTATATTATATATGTCAATTATAATATTATTATTTTAAATATACTAGTTATAATGTTATCATATTATTTATACAAGTTATAGTATTATTTTATTATCTATACCTGTTATAAAATTAGCATATTATTTATTCCATTTATAATATTATTATATTATGTACAGCAGTTATAATATTATTATTTTTTGTATACAACAGTTATTATGTTGTCGTATTATTTGCACCAGTATTAATATTGTTAGAATTATGTATACAAGTTATAATGTTATTATTTCATACAAACCAGTTATACCGTTTTTATATTATGTATACCAGTTATAATGTTATTATATTACATATACCAGTGATGATATTATTAAATGATATATATCAGTTAAAATATTATTATGTTCTATATTCCAGGTATAATGTTATTGTAACGGTTTTCTTCTGGTGAAAGAGAGGCGGACCAAAATGCAGCGTGGTGGTTATTCATGTTTAATTTATAAAGACACTATACATGGATAAACTAACAAAAACTATAAACGTGTGAAAACCTAAACAGCCCTATCTGGTGCAAACACAGAGACAGGAACAATCACCCACAAAACCCAACACAAAACATGCTACCTAAATATGGTTCCCAATCAGAGACAATGACTAACACCTGCCTCTGATTGAGAACCATATCAGGCCAAACATAGAAATAGACAAACCAGACACACAACATAGAATGCCCACCTAGCTCACGTCCTGACCAACACTAAAACAAGGAAAACAAATACGAACGATGGTCAGAACGTGGCAGTTATTATATTACATATACCAGTTATAATATTATAATATTGTTTATACCAGTTATAATGTTGTTATATTATATATACCAGCTATAATATTATTATGTATACCAGTTATAATATTATTATATTATACAGTTGAAGTCTGAAGTTTACATACACCTTAGCCAACTACATTTAAACTCAATTTTTCACATTTCCTGACATTTAATCATCGTAAAAATTCCCTGAGTTAGGTCAGTTAGGATCATCACTTTATTTTAAGAATGTGAAATGTCAGAATAATAGTAGAGAGAATGATTTATTTCAGCTTTAATTTCTTTCATCACATTCCCAGTGGGTCAAAGATTTACATAAACTCAGTTAGTATTTGGTAGCATTGCATTTAAATTGTTTCGGGTAGCCTTCCACAAGCTTCCCACAATAAGTTTGGTCAAATGTTGGCCCTTTCCTCCTGACAGAGCTGGTGTAACTGAGTCAGGTTTGTAGGTCTCCTTGCTCGCACAGGCATTTTCAGTTCTGCCCACACATTTTCTATAGGATAGAGGTCAGGGCTAGTGATGGCAACTCCAAAACCTTGACTTTGGTGTTATTAAGCCGTTTTGCCACAACTTTGGAAGTATGCTTGGGGTCATTGTCCATTTGGAAGACCCATTTGTGACCAAGCTTTAACTTCCTGACTGATGTCTTGAGATTTTGCTTCAATATACCCATGTAATTTTACTTCTCATGATGCCATCTTTTTTGTGAAGTGCACCAGTACCTCCTACAGCAAACCACCCCCGCAAAATAAACTGCCACCCCCATGCTTAACTGTTGGGATGGTGTTCTTCAGCTTGCAAGCCTCCCCTTTTCCCTCTAAACATAACAACGGTCATTGTGGCCAAACAGTTCTATTTTTGTTTCATCAGACCAGAGGACATTTCTCCAAAAAGTACGATCTTTGTTCCCATGTGCAGTTGCAAACCGTAGTCTGGCTATTTTATTGCGGTTTTGGAGCAGTGGCTTCTTCCTTGCTGAGTGGCCTTTCAGGTTATGTCAATATAGGACTCGATTTACTGTGGATATAGATACTTTTGTACCTGTTTCCCCCAGCATCTTCACAAGGTCATTTGTGGTTGTTCTGGGATTGATTTGCACTTTTCGCACCAAAGTACGTTCATCTCTAGGAGCGGTTCGTGAGCGGTATGACGGCTGCGTGGTCCCATGAAGTTTATACTTGCGTACTATTGTTTGTACAGATGAACATGGTACCTTCAGGTGTTTGGAAATTGCTCCCAATGACGAACCAGACTTGTGGAGGTCTACAGTTGTTTTTCTGAGGTCTTGGCTGATTTCTTTTGATTTTACTATGATGTCAAGCAAAGAGGCATTGAGATTGAGGTAGGCTTTGAAATACATCCACAGGTACACTTCCAATTGACTCAAATTATGTCAATTAGCCTATCAATAGCTTCTATAGCCATAACATAATTTTGGGGAATTTTCCAAGCTGGTTAAATGCACAGTCAACTTAGTGTATGTAAACTTCTGACACCCTGGAATTGTGATTCAGTGAATGAGTGAAATGATCTGTCTGTAAACAATTGTTTGAAAATGATCATAACCATCACAATTATCTGAACCACAAGCTAGAACGAATACATTTTCATTTCACTGGTAGAATCGGGAAGTGTACTCATAGTGAACCACACAGTCCTTAGCATTAGCATTCAAAGTGAATACTGATACCGCCCACTAGGCAGAGTGGGTGTGCCAATAAACTTGAATAATGATGTTGTTTACTTCGAACAACCAACACACAGTAATCTCTGAATTTCCCTAGGCAAGTGTTTGTTTTTCAACGTTTTTCATCATGCCTGTATGGGGCCTGGCTGTGCTAATTACAAACACTCACAAAAATGAATTATCTTTCACCATTCTACCTACCAGACATTCACTCCGATTCTGCCGGTGGTTTGCGGCTATCAAGAATGATGCGGTGACCAAAGATTATCAGAAAGATTTTCAAACTGAACTGATGGGGTATCCATTTTGACGAGAGCTGAGAAGTGATGAGATACCATACATGTTTTTCCTTCACAACAAAACGGAAGACATTCAATAAGCTTGCTTGCCTAGCTGGTTAATTTAGCTAGCTAGCTAATATATCTGTATTGAACTCTGAAAGACATCAGTTATATGATATAACTATCTTTTGGTAGTGTATATACAGTGCATTCGGAAAGTATTCAAACCACCTGAATTTTTTCACGTTTTGTTATGTCACAGCCTTATTCAAAAATGTATAAAAAAACATCTGAATTAATTTACACACAATACCCCATAATGATAAAGCGAAGACAGGTCTCTGAAATGTATAAAAAAACATCTGAATTAATTTACACACAATACCCCATAATGATAAAGCGAAGACAGGTCTCTGAAATGCATAAAAAAACATCTGAATTAATTTACACACAATACCCCATAATGATAAAGCGAAGACAGGTCTCTGAAATGTATAAAAACATCTGAATTAATTTACACACAATACCCCATAATGATAAAGCGAAGACAGGTCTCTGAAATGCATAAAAAAACATCTGAATTAATTTACACACAATACCCCATAATGATAAAGCGAAGACAGGTCTCTGAAATGCATAAAAAACATCTGAATTAATTTACACACAATACCCCATAATGATAAAGCGAAGACAGGTCTCTGAAATGCATAAAAAAACATCTGAATTAATTTACACACAATACCCCATAATGATAAAGCGAAGACAGGTCTCTGAAATGCATAAAAAAACATCTGAATTAATTTACACACAATACCCCATAATGATAAAGCGAAGACAGGTCTCTGAAATACATAAAAAATAAAAAACAGAAAAACCTTATTTACAGAAGTATTCAGACCGTTTGCTTTGAGATTGATTGGAATCCATCTGTCGTAAATTCAATTGATTGGACATGATTTGGAAAGACACACATCCTGTCTATATAAGGTCCAACAGTTTACAGTGCATATCAGAGAAAAAAACAAGCCATGAGATTTTGGCCGCGAAGGTTCACCTTCCAACAGGACAACGACCCTAAGCACACAGCCAACACAAGACAGGAGTGGCTTCGGGACAAGTCTCTGCATGTCCTTGAGTGGCCCAGCCAGAGCCTGGACTTGAACCGGATTGAACATCTTTGGAGAGATCTGAAAATAGCTGTGCAGCAACGCTCCCCATCCAATGTGACAGAGCTTAAGAGGATCAGCAGAGAATAATGGGAGGAAATCCCAAAATACAGGTGTGCCAAGCTTGTATCTTCATACCCAAGAAGACTTGAGACTGTAATTGCTTCCAAAGATGCTTCATCAAGTACTGTGTAAAGGTTATGACCACTTATGTAAATGTGATGTTTCAGTTATTTAAATTTAACACATTTGCAAAAAAATCTAAAGACCTATTTTTCTTTTGTCTTTATGGGGTATTGTGTGTAGATTGATGAGGAAAAAAACAATTTAACCATTTTAGAATAAACCTGCAATGTAATAAAATGTGGAACAAGTCAAGGGGTCTGAAAACTTTCCAAATGCACAGTAGCTAGCTCTCTTAGCAAACATACAAATTATTTGATTTCCCCCCCATTGTAACAAAGTAGTATGTTCGCCAGCAATACACAATATGGGTTTCAGTAGATAAACTGAAGCTAGCTAGCTAGCTAGGTGGCTTGCAGAAAAATGACTTACTTAGCTAGGCACTGTTTTTGTCATCTGTCCTCCCTCTGCTGGCATGAGCTGGAGCTGAACTTCTAAAGTTAGCAAACTCTTTGTTTCTAATCCTCTTCTCTATATTCCGGTGGAAACATGTATAGTTGAATGTCACCATGTAGCTAATAGATGCTCTATCATCTAATTCGTGTTGATGAGGGTAGTCCAGAAGCTATTTCTTCTGGTCTTTCAGTTTTGCCTTAAGGATCGTTGTTAGTGTCCGTCTCCTTTTCAAAAGATCCCTCTTTTGGGGGAGGGACGGGGGCCAGAGCATAAAGCACCGCCCAAAACAACTTGTAGTCTTTCAGAGACTGGAAAAAATGTGTCTGCTTCTATATTTACCAATGAATCCGCTGATAGGAACATTGCTGAAATATGGGCAATGGCTCTGTCAAACAAGGACAATCATATCTACACCCACAAAAACATACAGTGCAATCAGTATAACATAGTGTGATCAGTATAACATCTCACTGTCCTGGAAATGCCTCAGACATCATGAAAACAAGCCCAGATTCCCCCAGGGTGAAATTCCCCTTTAGCTGTAACAGAAATGCATGATGCATCACTCAGACCCATCCCTCTCCACTAAAGCAGAGCTAATGCAGGGAACAGGGGCTTGTTTTTATTACCTCGTGTCCGAGTGTTTGGACTATCTCTCGATTTACAAAAGCCACGTTGACAGGCCTCCTCATTGAGCCAAGCCCCACAGATGTCCAAACACCAGCTAATGTAACCGGCAGGACCTCATACGAGTCCTATACAAAGCTCATCGTGACAGCAGAATAGGAAATGGAGGACAGAGTAAAGTCACTCAAATGGAATGGCTGATTAGTTCACACCAGACTGGAAATGGGGAGTTTAATGTAACCCTGCGGCCTGGAAGATATAAACAGACGGGGCCATCTTCAGCTCTGGGTAATCCTAAGAGGCTCATTTGTGTATCTCACACCGCAGAAACAGTTTTGATTAATCGTGCGACCTTTGACCCAAATGACTGATGACAGAGGGAAAAATGCAGACAGCCATTACATCCTGTTTGCGTGTGGGGTGGTCCGCTGTTAATCTTCACATTATCTGATACACTCTAACAGTCTATGGAATATCTCTGGGGGTTACAGTAAACACCAACACACGTCCAAGACAAGAGGAAAGAGATTTGATCAAATATTATTATTTGATCAAATAAGATACAAGTAATCTTTCGTCAGTCAAACTACATACAGTACATAGATAATAGAGCATGCATGTATTATTTTTCTATTAAGATCATTTAGAACCTATGTTCCCTTTGTAAAGTATAAATAACATTCTATTTTGGAATTATACATCACATTTTTCATTGCATTTCACACTAATTTGCAGTAACAATACACATACATGTATAATGGTATATTTACATTGACTAAAAACACAAGCCAAATATCCCATTTGAGAATCATCTGCAGTGCAGTCATGAAATGCCTACTGCTGTTTGACCACATGATTAGCAGTCTCAAATTGCATGAGTTTTAAACTGTTCATACTGACGTCAGTTTGATTAGGTTAAAATGTATGGACAATATTGCAAAGACCTTGAAAGTAAATCAAACATTTTTAAAGAGTTCACTTTTTTAATGTAAAACATTTGAGTTTTTGTAGATATATCATAAACAGTGGAATAGTGCATTTACATCTCTGTTGTTATTGAAATTGTAACATTTGCTTTGAAACTTGTTCTCATATGTAGCTGTTTATTTGATCAGTTCAGAACATTCAAGACCTTGAAAGGAATCGCTCAGTGCAAACAAATGCTCCTCCTGTTCCCAGTGTGTAACAAAACATTTCCGCGGTCATTGTGGTATTGAAGGAAGTTTCAATGCCGTTTATTTTTAATCTAGGCCCATAGCTAATGTGCAGTAATCTAGGCTTTTAATGGAGAGGAACAACCATACAATGACTTCCTTTTGGACCGGAGCAAAACGGCTTTGAGAAAATCAATGCGATATTTCACTCAAATTTCAGAGAGTTCAGTGAGAGACTTATAAACCGTATGAGGCAGCACACTTTTAACTCTGAACTCTATCTTACAGTATATAACAGTAATGATAAAACACAAGACTATAGGAGAACAAAATCCAGGAAATAAGAAATAGGCTATTTTGTTAGGTGTCAGTATAGTCATGTGTGCTATGGCTCTGTTGTCTGACCCATTACCTTAACTTTCAGATCACGATTCTACTATCACAAACAGGTTATAGCATGCACAGTTTCTATGTTGCTGTAAGGGATCTCGTCCTCCTCTTCTGAGGAGGAGAAGCGAGGAGGATCGGAGGACCAAAACGCAGGGTGGTAAGTGTTCATGTCTTTTTAATAAACAAACTGAACACTGGAACAAAACAATAAACGATGTGAACAAAATCAAACAGTACCGTGTGGCCCAAACACTCACATAGAAAACAAACACCCACAACCCAACAGTGCAACCCAGGCTACCTAAGTATGATTCTCAATCAGGGACAACAATTGACAGCTGCCTCTGATTGAGAACCATACTAGGCCGAACTCAAAAACCAGCATCGAAAAACAAACAGACTGCCCACCCAACTCACACTCTGACCATACAAAATATATGTATATAATAACAGAACTAAGGTCAAAACGTGACAGTTGCAATATTTACCAAAATGCTTGTGCTTCTAGTTCCGACAATGCAGTAATAACCAACGAGTAATCTAACCTAACAATTCCACAACTACTACCTTATACACACAAGTGTAAAGGGATAAAGAATATGTACATAAAGATATATGAATGAGTGATGATACAGAACGGCATAGGCAAGATACAGTAGATGGTATCGAGTACAGTATATTCTTATGAGATGAGTAATGTAGGCTATGTAAACATAAAAGTGGCATAGTTTGAAGTGGCTTGTGGTACATGTATTACATAAAGATGGCAAAATGCAGTATATGATATAGAGTACAGTATATACAGTACATATAAATATGAGATGAGTAATGTAGGGTATGTAATCATTATATCAAGTAGCATTGTTTAAAGTGGCTAGTGATACATTTTTTACATCAATTTCCATTATTAAAGTGGCTGGAGTTGAGTCAGTATGTTGGCAGAAGCCACTCAATGTTAGTGGTGGCTGTTTAACAGTCTGATGGCCTTGAGATAGAAGCTGTTTTTCAGTCTCTCGGTCCCTGCTTTGATGCACCTGTACTGACCTCGCCTTCTGGATGATAGCGGGGTGAACAGGCAGTGGCTTGGGTGGTTGTTGTCCTTGATGATCTTTATTACCTTCCTGTGACATTGGGTGGTGTAGGTGTCCTGGAGGGCAGGTAGTTTACCCCAGGGAATGCGTTGTGCAGACCTCACTACCCTCTGGAGAGCCTTACGGTTGTGGGCGGAGAAGTTGCCGTACCAGGCGGTGATACAGCCCGACAGGATGCTCTCGATTGTGCATCTGTAGAAGTTTGTGAGTGCATTTGGTGATAAGCCAAATTTCTTCAGCCTCCTGGGGTTGAAGAGGCGCTGCTGCGCCTTCTTCCCACCGCTGTCTGTGTGGGTGGACCAATTCAGTTTGTCCGTGATGTGTACGCCGAGGAACTTCATATTTACTACCCTCTCCACTACTGTCCCGTCGATGTGGATAGGGGGGTGCTCCCTCTGCTGTTTCCTGAAGTCCACAATCATCTCATTTGTTTTGTTGACGTTGAGTGTGAGGTTATTTTCCTGACACCACACTCCGAGGGCCCTCACCTCCTCCCTGTAGGCTGTCTCATCGTTGATGGTAATCAAGCCTACCACTGAAGTGTCGTCCGCAAACTTGATGATTGAGTTGGAGGCGTGCATGGCCACGCAGTCGTGGGTGAACAGGGAATACAGGAGAGGGCTCAGAACACACCCTTGTGGAGCCCCAGTGTTGAGTATCAGCGGGGTGGAGATGTTGTTACCTACCCTCACCACCTGGGGGTGGCCCGTCAGGAAGTCCAGTACCCAGTTGCACAGGGCGGGGTCGAGATCCAGGGTCTCGAGCTTGATGACGAGTTTGGAGGGTACTATGGTGTTATTTGAAAGGAAACACCATTTGAAAGGAAACACTTTAAAGTTTGTGGAAATGTGAAAGGAATGTAGGGGAAAATGCTGCCAAACAAACCCTCGTAAAACTGACCATCCTACTGATCCTCAACTTCGGCAATGTCATTTACAAAAGAGCCTCCAAAACTCTACTCAACAAATTGGATGCAGTCTATCACAGTGCCATCCGTTTTGTCACCAAAGCCCCATATATTACCCACCATTACGACCTGTATGCTCTCGTTGGTTGGCTCTCGCTTCATACTCGTCACCAAACCCACTGGCTCCAGGTCATCTACAACTCTCTGCTAGGTAAAGCCCCGCCTTATCTCAGCTCACTCGTCACCATAGCAGCACCCACCCGTAGCACTCGCTCCAGCAGGTATATCTCACTGGTCACCCCCAATGCCAATTCTTCATTTGGCCACCTCTCCTTCAGTTCTCTGCTGCCAATGACTGGAACGAACTACAAAAATCTCTGAAACTGGAAACACTTATCTCCCTCACTAGCTTTAAGCACCAACTGTCAGAGCAGCTCACAGATTACTGCACCTGTACGTAGCCCACCTATAATTTAGCCCAAACAACTACCTCTTTCCCAACTGTATTTAATTTTTATTTATTTTGCTCCTTTGCACCCCATTATTTTTATTTCTACTTTGCACATTCTTCCATTGCAAAACTACCATTCCAGTGTTTTACTTGCTATATTGTATTTACTTTGCCACCATGGCGTTTTTTGCCTTTACCTCCCTTCTCACCTCATTTGCTCACATTGTATATAGACTTGTTTATACTGTATTATTGACTGTATGTTTGTTTTACTCCATGTGTAACTCTGTGTCGTTGTATGTGTCGAACTGCTTTGCTTTATCTTGGCCGGGTCGCCATTGTAAATGAGAACTTGTTCTCAACTTGCCTACCTGGTTAAATAAAGGTAAAATAAAATAAATAAATAAAATTTAAACATGTTGTATATAGACTTTTCTACTGTATTATTGACTGTATGTGTGTTTACTCCATGTGTAACTCTGTGTTGTTGTATGTGTCGAACTGCTTTGCTTTATCTTGGCCGGGTCGCAGTTGTAAATGAGAACTTGTTCTCAACTAGCCTACCTGGTTAAATAAAGGTGAAATAAAAAATGTAATAAAAACTTGGTTTTAGCTTTTTGATTTGTTTGACTGTGGAAAAATATAACAGTGTGGAAAAATGAAAATATTACCTGTTATAGTTGCATAACATTTATGAACTATTTTCCTCTCTGAAAAGTTGTGACATGAGCAAATGTTTGGTGCATGATAAGATTAAATCAAATCAAGAATACGGTGTGGCACTCTCATTATATATATTGCAGGTTTAGTTTCTTTAGTGCTTGTTTTGGCTGATTTTGCTGCCATTCTCCGCTGTTGCGTGACTTTGTCTCCATTTCTTCATTCATTCCTCTTTATGACGATGGTTTCCACCGCAGTGACTGTTTGTTGAGGGATTGTCCACTGATTTGTTTTAGAACCAAACATTTCAAAATGATGGTTCAGTTGAGCAAAACCCAAAACAGACGGATCATCCAGAAATGCAGATATCACAGTAACCTTTGTTCTAGGACACATACACGTGCTTGTACACAAGGAGACCATTTTCTTTATTGAAACATGGTTAGAACATACACAACCCATTATAAATGTAATATATTATAATATATAAAGGTAATATATTATAATAATAACTGCATAAATAAATCATTCAAATTCTGAGCTATATTGTATGCTTTTTGGTAGTTACAGTGCATTCAAAATGTATTCAGACACCTTATTGTAAAATTGATTAAATAGTTTTTTTCCACATCAATCTACACACAATTCCCCATATTGACAAAGCAAGAACATGTTTTAGATTTTTTTTTACAAATATGTATAAAATACATTTAAATGAAATAAAAAATGTCATAAGTTTTCAGAAACTCTACTTTGTTGAAGCACCTTTGGCAGAAATTACAGCCTTGAGTCTATGTGGGTATGACGCTACAAGCTTGGCACACCTGTATTTGGGGAGTTATTCCAATTCTTCTCTGTAGATCCTCTCAAGCTTTGCCATGTTGGATGGGGAGCGTCACCACACAAATATATCCAGGTCTCTCCAGAGATGGTAGATTCCAGGCTCTGCCTGTGCCACTCAAGGACATTCAGAGACTTGTCCCAAAGCCAGTCCTGCATTGTCTTGGCCGTGTGCTTAAGGTCATTGTCCTGTTGTAAGGTGAATCTTCGCCCCAGTCTGAGATCCTGAGTGCTCTGGAGCATGTTTTCATCAAGAATCTCTCTGTACTTTAGTCCGTTCATCTTTCCCTCGATCCTGACTAGAATCCCAGTCTCTGCCGCTGAAAAACAACTCTACAGCATGATGCTGCCATCACCATGCTTCACCGGGAGGGTGCCAGGTTTCTTCCAGACATGACGCTTGGCTTTCAGGTCAAAGAGTTCAATCCTAGTTTCATCATACCAGAGAATTTTGTTTCTCATGGTCTGAAAGTCTTTAGGGGTCTTTTGGCAAACTCCAAGCGGGCTGTCATGTGCCTTTTAGGCACATAAAGGTCTGATTTTGGAGGGCTGCAGAGATGGTTATCCTTCTGGAAGATTCTCCCATCCCCACAGAGTCACACTGGAGCTCTGTCAGAGTGACCATCGGGCTCTTGGTCACCTCCCTCATCAAGGCCCCTCTCCCCCAATTGCTCAGTTTGGCTGGGCGGCCAGCTCTGGGAAGAGTCTTGGTGTTTCCAAACTTCTTCCATTTAAGAAGGATGGAAGCCTGCGCCTCCCGGGTGGCTCGGCGGTCTACGGCACTGCATCGCAGTGCTAGAGGCGCCACTACAGACCCGGTTTTGATCCCGGTCTGTATCGCAACCGGTCGTGATCTGAAGTCCCATAGGGTGGCGCACAATTGGCCCAGCGTTGACCAGGTTTGGTCGGGGTGGCTTTACTTGGCTCATCATGCTCTAGCGACTCCTTGTGGGGGGCAGAGCGCCTGCAAGCTGACCTCGGTTGTCAGTTGAACAGTGTTTCCTCCAACACATTGGTCCAGCTGGCTCCCCAGGTTAAGCAGGTGGGAGTTAAGAAGCGTGGTTTGGCAGGTCATGTTTCGGGGGAGGCTTCGGTAAAAACAGACACAGATACACAGACGCTATTGTGCTATGTTGAGTTTACAGCAGTGGTGAAAGAGAGAGAGAGAGGGGGAGAGAGAGAGAGAGAGGGAGAGAGAGAGAGAGAGAGAGAGGAGAGAGAGAGGGAGAGAGAGAGGGAGAGAGAGAGAGAGGGTTGCGTAGGATCGATGGTCCTGCTCACCATTGGGACCGAGCTAACAGCATCTAGCTCTCAGGTGTCCATAGCTGATGCATTAGTCTGCTGATACGCGCCGGTTTTGGGTTCAAACACACATTTTCTTAATACAACATGATCCCATTTCCCCCTCTCATCAATCATGTAACCCGATTACGCCAGCCCTCTCTGCCTCTGCGTTTCATTTGGTCTGTCAGACATCTCTCTTTCTCTTGCACCGGAGACTATACTCTGGAGGACAGCCTGCCTCTGAAGTTGTGGCGGCCGGGAATGGTTGCAGCTGTATGATCCCTTTTTTTCATAGTTTCGAGGAAATATTGCGCAGGCAGTTGTATCCCTGTATGACAAGGATTATGAGAATGCAGTGCTTTGGGTTCTGCTTAGGAGCTAATTTGTTGAGGGTTGTTTGCAGAGATAAAGCTTGGGTGACCACCATGACCACAGATGGACAGACAGGCTAGTGACATTGCCTACCACTGTGACATGGTGTTGACGGGCTGTGCATGATGTGTGCAGTGGCTGTCTTGTGGTTAGTACCAACGGTATACAGCGATATCGCTTGGAGCCCCTCCAAGTCTATCTCCCATGAGGTATCTCTCTGTAAACATTCCCCTTTTTGTGTTAACCTCTAATACATTTCTCCACTTTGCCCTCTATGACTAATTAGCTTAGTGCTCAACATTCAAGCCCACCCTGCCCCACCCCTCTCCGCCCCACCCCTCTCCGCCCCACCCCTCTCCGCCCCACCCTGCCTCTACCTGCCCCGCTCCGCCCCTTGTTGCCACTCTCCGCCCCGCCCCTCTCCGCCCCGCCCCTCTCCCGCCCCACCCCTCTCCGCCCCACCCTGCCTCTACCTGCCCCGCTCCGCCCCTTGTTGCCACTCTCCGCCCCGCCCCTCTCCGCCCCGCCCCTCTCCGCCCCGCCCCTCTCCGCCCCACCCCTCTCCGCCCCACCCTGCCCTACCTGCCCGCCCGCCCCTTGTTGCCACTCTCCGCCCCGCCCCCCCTCTCCGCCCCGCCCCTCTCCGCCCCACCCCTCTCCGCCCCCACCCTGCCTCTACCTGCCCCGCTCCGCCCCTTGTTGCCACTCCCGCCCCGCCCCTCTCCGCCCCACCCTCCGCCCCACCCTGCCTCTACCTGCCCCGCTCCGCCCCTTGTTGCCACTCTCCGCCCCGCCCCTCCCGCCCCACCCCTTTCCGCCCCACCCTGCCTCTACCTGCCCCGCTCCGCCCCTTGTTGCCACTCTCCGCCCTGCCCCTCTCCGCCCCACCCCTCTCCGCCCTGCCCCTCTCCGCCCCACCCCTTTCCGCCCCACCCTGCCTCTACCTGCCCCGCTCCGCCCCTTGTTGCCACTCTCCGCCCTGCCCCTCTCCGCCCCGCCCCTCTCCGCCTCACCTTGCCTCTACCTGCCCCGCTCCGCCCTTGTTGCCACTGCCCCGCCCCGCCCCACTAGCCCACCCCACCCCTCTCCACCCCACCCTGCCTCTACCTGCCCCGCTCCGCCCCTTTTTGCCACTCTCCGCCCCGCTCCTCAGTGCAACGCAAGCTAGGTCACAGACAGACAGTACACTAGTGACTGATCTGAGAGTAGAACACTTTGAATGGGTCCAACTGAGCTGACCTTCAGATACTTACTGGTTGACTGTAGACACAGTGTGTTCTGTGAGTCCAGTGTAGGCCTAATTGGGTCAGTGAGTCAGGGGACAGAACTGTCCTCAGTGTGGTGTAGCTAAGTGATTCAGTGAGTCAGGGAGTCAGGAGACAGGACTGGCCTCAGTGTGGTATAGCTAAGTGAGTCAATGAGTCAGTGAGTCAGGAGACAGGACTGGCGGTAAAGCTAAGTGAGTCAGCATTGGACTCAGTATTGGACTCAGTGTGGAACAGTATTGGGACAGTAATGGGACAGTATTGGACTCAGTGTGGAATAACTAAGGTGCCCATGACAACAGTATGAGGGTCACATGCTTTCCAGTTTGTTCGGCATGGTTTTGCCCAGGTTCCTTATTGCTGGTGTCAGAACATAGGAAGTAGAGAAACAAGAGTCTGGAAGGTTTAGGACCCAGGGGCCAAAGTTACCAGGAACCAGAGACTGGAGGGTGTAGGACCCAGGGGCCAGAGTTATCAGGAACCAGAGACTGGAGGGTGTTGTGTGGAAGAATTGTTGTGGGTTTACATGATGTCGTGTGGAGGAAGTATTATGGGTTTACATTATGTTGTTTGGAGGAAGTGTTGTGGGTTTACATTATGGTGTATGGAATAAGTGTTTGGGGTTTCCATTATGTTGTGTGGAGGAAGTGTTGTGGGTTTCCATGATGTTGTATGGAAGTAGTATTATGGTTTTACATGATGTTGTGTGGTGGAAGTGTTGTGGGTTTATATGAAGTTGTATTTAAGAAGTGTTGTGGGTTTATATGATGTTGTACGGAGGAAGTGTTGTGGGTTTCCATGAAGTTGTGTGGAGGAAGTGTTGTGGGTTTACATGATGTTGTGTGGAGGAAGTGTTGTGGGTTTCCATGAAGTTGTATTTAAGAATTGTTGTGGGTTTACATGATGTTGTGTGGAGGAAGTGTTGTGGGTTTACATGATGTTGTGTGGCGGAAGTGTTGTGGGTTTACATGATGTTGTGTGGAGGAAGTGTTGTGGGTTTCCATGATGTTGTGTGGCGGAAGTGTTGTGGGTTTACATGATGTTGTGTGGCGGAAGTGTTGTGGGTTTACATGATGTTGTGTGGCGGAAGTGTTGTGGGTTTACATGAAGTTGTGTGGAGGAAGTGTTGTGGGTTTACATGATGTTGTGTGGAGGAAGTGTTGTGGGTTTATATGATGTTGTACGGAGGAAGTGTTGTGGGTTTCCATGAAGTTGTGTGGAGGAAGTGTTGTGGGTTTACATGATGTTGTGTGGAGGAAGTGTTGTGGGTTTACATGATGTTGTGTGGCGGAAGTGT
Source organism: Oncorhynchus tshawytscha (assembly GCF_018296145.1). Lineage (NCBI taxonomy): Eukaryota > Metazoa > Chordata > Actinopteri > Salmoniformes > Salmonidae > Oncorhynchus > Oncorhynchus tshawytscha. The sequence continues at coordinate 91,740,923 of NC_056429.1, read as the reverse complement.
TGTGGGTTTACATGATGTTGTAAGGAGGAAGTGTTGTGGGTTTACATGATGTTGTAAGGAGGAAGTGTGGTTCGTTGCGAACTGGTTCGTTGCGAACTGTGTGAAGACCAATTTTGCCAAACGGGGGATGACATAACAAAAGCGCATTTGAAAAAAAATCACAATCGTTGCATGAATGTACCTAACCATAAACATCAATGCCTTTCTTAAAATCAGCACACAGTATATATTTTTAAACCTGCATATTTAGTTAAAAGAAATCCAGGTTAGCAGGCAATATTAAACTAGGGAAACTGTGTCACTTCTTTTGCATTCATTGCACGCAGAGTCAGGGCATACGCAACAATTTGGGCCGCCTGGCTCGTTGCAAACTAATTTGCCAGAATTTTAAGTAATTATGACATAACATTGAAGGTTGTGCAATGTAACAGGAATATTTAGACTGATGGATGCCACCCGTTAGATAAAATACGGAACGGTTCCGCATTTCACTGAAAGAAAAAACGTCTTGTTTTCAAAAGGATAGTTTCCGGATTTCACCATATTAATGACCTAGGGCTCGTATTTCTATGTGTTATTATGTTATAATTAAGTCTATGATTTGATATTTGATAGAGCAGTCTGACTGAGCGGTGGTAGGCAGCAGCAGGCTCATAAGCATTCATTCAAACAGCACTTTTGTGCATTTGCCAGCAGTTCTTCGCTGTGCTTCAAACATTGTGCCGTTAATGACTTCAAGCCTATCAACTCCCAAGATTAGGCTGGTGTAACCGATGTGAAATGACTAGCTAGATAGCGGGGTGCGCGCTAATAGCGTTTCAATTTGTGACGTAACTCGCTCTGAGACCTTGAAGTAGTTGTTCCCCTTGCTCTGCAAGGGCCACGGCTTTTGTGGAGCGATGGTTAACGATGCTTCGAGGGTGGCTGTTGTCGATGTGTTCCTGGTTCGAGCCCAGTTTGGGGGCGAGGAGAGGGACGGAAGCTATACTGTTACACTGGCAATACTAAATGGCTAATCCAATAGTCAAAAGTATATGAAATACAAATGGTATAGAGAGAAATAGTGCTATAATTCCTATAATAACTACAACCTAAAACTTATTTCCTGGGAAAATTGAAGACTCATGTTAAAAGGAACCACCAGCTTTAATATGTTCTCATGTTCTGGGCAAGGAACTTAAACGTTAGCTTTTTTACATGGCACATACTGCACTTTTACTTTCTTCTCCAACACTTTGTTTTTGCATTATTTCAACCAAATTGAACATGTTTCATTATTTATTTATTTATTTATTTTAAATTAAAAGTGTTCATTCAGTATTGTTGGTGACGTAACTCGCACCAATTGTCAATATTACAAATAAATACATTGTAAAAATTGGCCGATTAATCGGTATCGGCTTTTTTTTTGGGGTCCTCCAATAATCGGTATCGGCGTTAAAAAAATCATAATAGGTCGACCTCTACTTTGCAGGCCAACATTCACAGTCCTGAATAGGGCCTCTACTGACTCTGGGTTTGAAGTTTCCTTACTCCTGCCGATAGATTCAGGCCTCACTCCAATACCCCAGACAATCAGATCAATGTGGGTTGTAAGTAGCAACCCCACCCTTCCTCTAAACAGACACAGGGGCACTTGAGCACAAGAGACCCCAATTTGTTAATAACATAGATTTCCATATCAGTGGCTCTCTGGACCAATGGACAAAAGGGCTGACTGACTAGCTATGACCAGGATGCCAATCAGGGACCTCCACACTGGATGGACCAGGCCCCCAATCAGGGACCTCCACACTGGATGGGCCAGGCCCCCAATCAGGGACCTCCACACTGGATGGGCCAGGCCCCCAATCAGGGGAACTCCACACTGGATGGGCCAGGCCCCCAATCAGGGACCTCCACACTGGATGGGCCAGGCCCCCAATCAGGGGAACTCTACACTGGATGGGCCAGGCCCCCAATGAGGGACCTCCACACTGGATGGGCCAGGCCCCCAATCAGGGGAACTCTACACTGGATGGGCCAGGCCCCCAAACAGGGGAACTCTACACTGGATGGGCCAGGCCCCCAATCAGGGGAACTCCACACTGGATGATCCAGGCCCCCAATCAGGGGAACTCCACACTGGATGGGCCAGGCCCCCAATCAGGGACCTCCACACTGGATGGGCCAGGCACCCAATCAGGGACCTCCACACTGGATGGGCCAGGCCCCCAATCAGGGACCTCCACACTGGATGGGCCAGGCCCCCAATCAGGGACCTCCACACTGGATGGGCCAGGCCCCCAATCAGGGACCTCCACACTGGATGGGCCAGGCCCCCAATCAGGGGAACTCCACACTGGATGGGCCAGGCCCCCAATCAGGGACCTCCACACTGGATGGGCCAGGCCCCCAATCAGGGGAACTCTACACTGGATGGGCCAGGCCCCCAATGAGGGACCTCCACACTGGATGGGCCAGGCCCCCAATCAGGGGAACTCTTCTCACTGGATGGGCCAGGCCCCCACAGGGGAACTCTACACTGGATGGGCCAGGCCCCCAATCAGGGTGTTCTCCACACTGGATGATCCAGGCCCCCAATCAGGGGAACTCCACACTGGATGGGCCAGGCCCCCAATCAGGGACCTCCACACTGGATGGGCCAGGCACCCAATCAGGGACCTCCACACTGGATGGGCCAGGCCCCCAATCAGGGACCTCCACACTGGATGGGCCAGGCCCCCAATCAGGGACCTCCACACTGGATGGGCCAGGCCCCCAATCAGGGACCTCCACACTGGATGGGCCAGGCCCCCAATCAGGGGAACTCCACACTGGACTGCAGGTCGGAGTGCACTCAAACAGAGGAGTAACATTGGCTGTAATAGCTGTAGCTTCTGTATGTATCAACTACAGTAGCTATGGAAGTTGACTTTTATTGGAGATTGTGATAGATTTACATATCCTCTGCATTACATATTTGCTTCTCTGTGAGATACACTTTCCAGTTGTCCACCCATTGCCAATAACATGCAGTCCGGCTGTAAAAACTGTAGCCCTGTGTGGTGTTCTTTCTGTTTGTCTGCATGCCCGACCATTCACTTCCCTATGAAGGCATCAGAGTATCAGTAGCCTATGCACCTCTCTGTACCATCCTTCCTTAACCTCACCAGAAATGCTACTTCTCCCTGAACACACCAGCGCTACCTTAACCTCACCAGAAATGCTACTTCTCCCTGAACACACCAGCGCTACCTTCATTTCACTACAAATGTTCCCTCCAAATCCTGCTGGCTGCTGGTCTACCTCCTTACCCCGACTAGTTAGTGGTCTGGGGTGAATGATTCCCACTAGTTACACTCTCTCCTTGCCAACCCTCCATGAAGCACCCTCTCTCCACTACACCCACCCACCCAGCTATATCCTGGCAAAACACACACACACCAACACACACACACACACACACACACTTTGGGTCGAGCAGCGAATTCCTGAGGGTTATCGAATTTCCAGTTGCCATGGGGACAGAGCAGGGAGGCAGCTCCATTAATCATTTAGAGCGCTGCTCAGAGTGGAGGTCAGCCTGATTGCGCCGGATAGGGTATCATCCCAGCGCCCCACCAGGGACCTCCTTGATTTGAATTAAAAAAGATTAAGCTCCCCCACCCACCCTCCCCCACCGACGCTCAGGCATCATCAGCCGCCCCCAGACCGTATCATGTGACCATACTCTACTCGGAGCCACTCTGATTAAGAGATTGGAGCAATGCGTTTATTTTTCAGGGACCCACTGAAACATTAGACTCGACAGAGTGTCTACGGAAGAGAGGGAGAGAGAGAGAGAGAGAGAGACAGAGAGAGACAGAGAGAGAGAGAGAGACAGAGAGAGAGAGGAGAGACACAGAGAGAGAGAGAGGAGAGAGAGAGAGAGAGAGAGAGAGAGAGAGAGAGAGACAGAGAGAGAGAGAGAGAAGACGGAGAGAGAGAGAGAGAGAGAGAGACAGACAGACAGAGAGAGAGAGAGACAGAGAGCGAGAGAGAGGGAGAGAGAGAGAGGGAGAGAGAGAGACAGAGAGACAGAGAGAGAGAGAGAGAGAGAGAGAGAGAGAGAGAGAGAGAGAGAGAGAGACAGAGAGAGAGAGAGAGAGAGAGAGAGAGAGAGAGAGGGAGAGAGAGAGAGAGAGAGAGAGAGAGAGAGACAGAGAGAGAGAGAGAGAGAGAGAGAGAGAGAGAGAGAGAGAGAGAGAGGGAGAGAGAGACAGAGAGACAGAGAGAGAGAGAGAGAGAGAGAGAGAGAGAGAGAGAGAGAGAGAGAGAGACAGAGAGAGACAGAGAGAGAGGGAGCGAGCGAGAGAGAGAGAGACGGAGAGAGACGGAGAGAGAGAGAGAGAGAGAGAGAGAGAGAGAGAGAGAGAGAGAGAGAGACAGGGAGAGAGAGAGAGAATAGGAGATCTGGATTCTCTTCTTTTCCCTTTCTTTCTCTCTTTCTTTCTTTCTTTCTTTCTTTCTTTCTGTCTCTCTCTTTCTTTCTCTCTCTCTTTCTTTCTTTCTTTCTTTCTTTCTTTCTTTCTTTCTTTCTTTCTTTCTTTCTTTCTCTCTCTCTCTCTCTCTCTTTCTTTCTCTCTTTCTTTCTTTCTTTCTTTCTCTCTTTCTCATTTTCTCTCTCTTTCTCCTGTCTTTCTCTCTTTCTCATTTTCTCTCCCTTTCTCCTGTCTTTCTCTCTTTCTTTCCTCTTTCCTTTTCATTGCTAACTTGTTGCTGTGATTTGTGAAACTGGAAACAGTAACTCAGCTTTATCTGTCCTCTGACATTTCCCACTCTTTCAAGCCCATGAAACGGTGCATTTGTTATAAAAACCTTTAGAACTTAATAGGAATATGGTCTTTTACGAGCATGTAGGACAACCAGGTCGGCACGAGGTGAATAGCTGAAGACCCAGCAGAGACACAGATGGACGGCGCATAGAAAATCTGTCTGACAACGGCTAGCTAGCGGACTCGGCCAGGAGTGGAATAGTCGGAATAGTCTGGGGGTGGAGGAGTCTGGAATAGTCTGGGTGGGTGGGGGTGGAATAGTCTGGGGGTGGAGTTGGGATAGTCTGGGGGGTGGGGTTGGGATAGTCTGGGTGGGTGGGGTTGGGATAGTCTGGGGGGTGGGGGTGGGGGTGGGATAGTCTGTGGGGGTGGGGGTGGAATAGTCTGTGGGGGTGGGGGTGGAATAGTCTGGGGGTGGAGTTGGATAGTCTGGGGGTGGGGTTGGGATAGTCTGGGTGGGTGGGGTTGGGATAGTCTGGGGGGTGGGGTTGGGATAGTCTGGGTGGGTGGGGTTGGGATAGTCTGGGGGGTGGGGGTGGGGGTGGATAGTCTGGGGGGTGGGGGTGGGATAGTCTGTGGGGTGGGGACAGGATAGTCTGGGGGTGGGGGTGGGATAGTCTGTGGGGTGGGGACAGGATAGTCTGGGGGTGGGGACAGGATAGTCTGGGGGATGGGATAGTCTAGGGAATGGGATAGTCTGAGTTTTGGGGACGGGATAGTCTGGGGAATGGGATAGTCTGGGGAATGGGATAGTCTAGGTTTTGGGGACAGGATAGTATGGGGAATGGGATAGTCTGGGGAATGGGATAGTCTAGGGAATGGGATAGTCTAGGTTTTGGGGACAGGATAGTATGGGGAATGGGATAGTCTGGGGGGTGTGGTCATCCAGACTAGGGGGGGGAGATGGGCAATACTGTAGCTTCCCTGTGCACTAAAATTACCAAATGTGTTAGCCCATGAGAACAGAAGTGGACCTCCCTCCATCAACCTCCCCAGCCATAATGATGGCCGTCCAGGCCTTGAGATTTACGGTGCCTCGGAAACCGAGATGTAGAGGACCACAGATCATCATTACTCTGAAATAGAGGTAGGCCGACCACTTCATAGATCACAGTGACTATGAAATAGAGGTATTCTGCACCACTGCACCGGCTCCCAAAGGTGCCTGAAAAATGTACGGTCTCCTCCAGAACTTCAAACGATCTCCATAACAGGTCCAGACACATTTATTGTTCCATGGATGACGGGGGAAAGGACCAGAGCAAAAATGTAAAAACCTCCTTTGTCTCAGACAATTAAAATTCTGATGGCGCTGCCCCTGCCACTGCATTGATGCTGCAAGCTGCGAATTCCTTTGCTCTCAGCGTTGCCTCTCAGTAATAGTGCTTAAACTGATGGGTATTGCATCCAGGCTTTGTTGTCTCTGGGGTTTCAGTGTGTGTGTGTGTGTGTGTGTGTGTGTGTGTGTGTGTGTGTGTGTGTCTCATGTCCCAGAGTTCTGTAGTGCACCAAATACAGAGCAGGACGTCTACGAAATAAGCACTCCGCTGAGATTATATCAGCTTTCCATGTTAAAATGAATGATCTCGACACCTTGCTCCACAAGACTTTTGGCCGATACACAGCCTTGATAATATCCACTTTATATGTGTTCACTTTTGCTGGCCACAGCGTTCCTCACTAACCATTGGCCAGAGGGGTAGGCCAGACAGGCCATAGCTGGATTTGCCCTACACTATAGACTGCCAGATGCAGTAGTATAATGTGTGTGCATGTGTGCGTGCGTATGCCTGTGTGTCTGTGTCTGAGTGTGTGTGTGTTCATGCATGTGTGCGTGCGTGTGCCTGTGTGTCTGTGTCTGAGTGTGTGTGTGTTACCGCATGTGTCCACGTCTGTGTTTGTGTGTCTATGTTCACTTGTTTGTGTTTTTTGAGTGTGTATGTGTGTGTGTGTGTGTGTGTGTGTGTGTGTGTGTGTGTGTGTGTGTGTGTGTGTGTGTGTGTGTGTGTGTGTGTGTGCGTGTGTGTGTGTGTGTGTGTGTGTGTGTGTGTGTGTGTGTGTGTGTGTGTGTGTGTGTGTGTGTGTGTGTGTGTGTGTGTGTGTGTGTGTGTGTATGTGTTGTGCTCTAACAGTGTCAGTAATCAAATCCTGCTGTTTGGCTTTTAAGAGAAGGGCAGGTTCCCTCCTAGCTGAAGGTACACCAACATCCCACATCTCCTGTTGGTACAGGTCAGAAACATTCTTCTCAGACAGGAAGCTGACACTAACAGCAGGTTCCCTCCTGGCTGAAGGTACACCAACATCCCACATCTCCTGTTGGTACAGGTCAGAAACATTCTTCTCAGACAGGAAGCTGACACTAACAGCAGGTTCCCTCCTGGCTGAAGGTACACCAACGTCCCACATCTCCTGTTGGTACAGGTCAGAAACATTCTTCTCAGACAGGAAGCTGACACTAACAGCAGGTTCCCTCCTGGCTGAAGGTACACCAACATCCCACATCTCCTGTTGGTACAGGTCAGAAACATTCTTCTCAGACAGGAAGCTGACACTAACAGCAGGTTCCCTCCTGGCTGAAGGTACACCAACATCCCACATCTCCTGTTGGTACAGGTCAGAAACATTCTTCTCAGACAGGAAGCTGACACTAACAGCAGGTTCCCTCCTGGCTGAAGGTACACCAACATCCCACATCTCCTGTTGGTACAGGTCAGAAACATTCTTCTCAGACAGGAAGCTGACACTAACAGCAGGTTCCCTCCTGGCTGAAGGTACACCAACGTCCCACATCTCCTGTTGGTACAGGTCAGAAACATTCTTCTCAGACAGGAAGCTGACACTAACAGCAGGTTCCCTCCTGGCTGAAGGTACACCAACATCCCACATCTCCTGTTGGTACAGGTCAGAAACATTCTTCTCAGACAGGAAGCTGACACTAACAGCAGGTTCCCTCCTGGCTGAAGGTACACCAACATTCCACATCTCCTGTTGGTACAGGTCAGAAACATTCTTCTCAGACAGGAAGCTGACACTAACAGCAGGTTCCCTCCTGGCTGAAGGTACACCAACATTCCACATCTCCTGTTGGTACAGGTCAGAAACATTCTTCTCAGACAGGAAGCTGACACTAACAGCAGGTTCCCTCCTGGCTGAAGGTACACCAACGTCCCACATCTCCTGTTGGTACAGCATCAGACACACTTCTCAGACAGGAAGCTGACACTAACAGCAGGTGGCCTCCCCTTACAGTGGCTTGCGAAAGTATTTAACCCCCTTGGCATTTTTCCTATTTTGTTGCCTTAACAACCTGGAATTAAAATAGATTTTAGGGGTTTGTATCATTTGATTTACACAACATGCCTACCACTTTGAAGATGCAAAATATGCTATATTGTGAAATAAACAAGAAATAACTGAAAACTGAAAACTTGAGTGTGCATAACTATTCATCCCCCCAAAGTCGATACTTTGTAGAGCCACCTTTTGCAGTAATTACAGCTGCAAGTCTTGGGGTATGTCTCTATAAGCTTGGTATATCAGCCATTGGGATTTTTGCCCATTCTGTTCCAGCTCCTTCAAGTTGGAAGGGTTCTGCTGCGCTAACTGATAAGATATCCACAACAGACAGACAGCAGGTCAGAAGGGACAGACAGACAGACAGACAGACAGACAGACAGACAGACAGACAGACAGACAGACAGACAGACAGACAGACAGACAGACAGACAGACAGACTGACAGACTGACAGACTGACAGACAGACAGACACAGACAGACAGACAGACAGACAGACACAGACAGACAGACAGACAGACAGACAGACAGACAGACAGACAGACAGACAGACAGACAGACTGACAGACTGACAGACTGACAGACAGA